>NC_044924.1:1740464-1748309 GCF_003576645.1 Ipomoea triloba | reverse complement strand
TTTTTTTTTTTTTTTTTAAAGGATCATTTCGGTCATCACATGCACCATTTTCTCTCTTATTAAATCAAAAAGTTAATTACTGAAATGATCCATTGATTATAACAAAATTATCAATTTAGTCTTGAGTAAACGGACTTCTGACGGCTAAATAAACGGATGATCAAATTAGTTATTATTTTTAAAATTGAAGGACTTAATTAGACAAAAGAAATAATCAAAGACCAAAATTGATAATTTTGCTATAATTAGTGGACGATTTCAGTAATTAATTCTTCTTTTCTTATCAGATTTAGATGATTTGATTTACATAAAAGCTCCTCAAAGTCGTCATTAGATATGTCAAACCTTCTTTTTGGTTGGTAGGCTTATTAAAAACCAAGTTGGAATATCTAATGCTAATGTCAGCTGGTATGTAAGAGAATTGAAAGCATACATCCATTTTGTCCACAATGTTCATTTTGTCACATGCAAATATATAACTAAAAAATGGTTAGTGTGAAAGTTCGTCACGAGTCATGGCCGCCACTGCACCCGCCATCAATTAACAACCTCAGCCAAAATTGAATGGTTTTTTTTTTCTTGATTCCGTTCTGGAATTTCACCGACGTAACAAACCTTATCTCTCTCTCCATCGAAATGCCGGCGGGCAGTTTTTTCCGGCGATGGCTATTTCCGAGGGGTTTCATGTTTCTGGTATCTCTCTGTATGGTTTTGCAGTCCAGTAGAGGTGATGATTTTCAACTACTTATGCAGTTCAAGTCGTCCCTGAAAGATGAAAGTTCGCGCGTGTTTGATTCATGGACGACTCGGAATAGATTGTGCAACTTCACGGGGATAGTCTGTGATTCTAACCGAATGGTTAAGGAAATCAGCCTTCCACAAGAAGAGCTGTCGGGGATTGTTTCGTTTGATTCGGTTTGCGGGCTTGAGTCTCTGGAGAAGCTCGATCTCGGGGCGAATTTCTTGTACGGGAGGGTTACTGATCACTTGAGGAATTGCAGCAGATTGGAGTACCTGGACTTGAGCAACAACTCGTTTTCAGGGGAATTTCCGGATTTGTCTGTGTTGAATCAGCTCAAGTTTTTGAATCTCAATGCGACTTCTCTTTCAGGTCGTTTCCCCTGGAAATCGCTTGAGAATATGACGAGCCTAGGTTTCTTGAGTTTGGGAGATAATGTGTTCGAGAAAAGTCCATTTCCCCTGGAGGTTCTGAAGCTGGAGAAGTTGTATTGGCTTTACCTGACAAATGCTAGCATTGAGGGCGAAATTCCAGAGGGAATTGGGAATTTAACTCTGCTTGAGAATCTTCAGATTTCGCAGAATTCTTATCTGTCTGGAAAAATCCCTGATGGAATCACGAAACTTACCAGGCTTTGGGAGCTTGAGCTGCATGAGAATCAGCTCACAGGGAAGATACCAGTGGGGTTTGGGAATCTCACTAACCTTGTCTACTTTGATGCTTCAGCCAACTATATTGAAGGTGATATCTCTGAGCTCAAATCCTTAACCCAACTTCAATCCTTTCAGATGTATGGGAACAATTTATCAGGTGAAATTCCAGTTGAGTTTGGAGAGTTTAAATCCCTTGTTGAACTCTCACTTTATAGAAACAGATTCACTGGCACAGTTCCTCAGAAGATTGGGTCTTGGGCACCTTTTCAATTCATTGATATTTCTGAGAATTTTTTCACTGGTCCCATACCCCCTGACATGTGCAAGCAGGGCCAGCTGACTGATCTTTTAGTGCTTCAGAACAAGTTCACAGGTGGGATTCCTGGAAATTATGCAGGCTGTTCGACATTGGTACGTTTAAGGGCGAACAACAATTCACTTTCAGGCACAGTCCCAGTAGGAATTTGGAGTCTGCCAAGTTTAGAGATCATTGATCTCAGATTGAATCAATTTGAAGGCCCTATTGCCTCGGGTATTGGAGAAGCTAAATCTTTAGCACAGGTGTTTCTGGCAAATAATAGGTTCAATGGTCCATTGCCAGAGAGATTATCAGAGGCTTCTTCACTGGTTTCAATCAATCTGAGCTCAAATAACTTCTCTGGTGGAATCCCAGAGAATATAGGTGAACTCAAGAAGCTAAATAGTCTTATTCTCGACCACAACTTGTTTTCTGGCAACATTCCTGTTTCAATAGGGTCATGTGTTTCCTTAAATGAAATAAACCTTGCTGGAAATTCCCTTTCTGGGGAAATTCCAGCCAGTATTGGCTCTTTGACTAGCCTGAACTCTCTGAATCTCTCTGATAACCAGCTTTCTGGTGAGATCCCAGTAGCCCTTTCGTCATTGAGGCTTAGCCTTCTTGATTTCTCCAACAATAGACTGACAGGCCACATACCAAGCTCTTTGTCAATGGTGGCATTCAATGGAAGCTTTTCTGGAAATCCTGGGCTCTGCAGTGAAGACACCAGAAGTGGTGTCAGGCCATGTTCATCCCATTCTAGCAGGTCGAAAGGGCACAGAACAGTCATAATTTGCTTGCTGGTTGGAATAGTTGTTCTGATCATTCTGGGAGCTTGTTTTGTGTTCACCAAATCTAAACACAAAAATCAGCAAATCCCAGCAAGGAAAAGTGATTCTTGGAATATAAAACAGTTCCACATCTTGAGCTTCAGTGAGGATCAAGTAGTCAAGGCATTAAAGCAAGAAAATTTGATTGGAAAAGGTGGGTCAGGAAATGTCTACAAGATTGTCCTTGACAATGGGAAACAACTAGCAGTCAAGCACATCTGGAAATCAGAAAATCCCGGCGCCGATCACAGGCGTTCTCTCAGCAGCTCCCCCATGCTCTCAGTCAGGAAAGACCGGCGGTCAAAGGAGTATGATGCAGAGGTGGCTGCCCTGAGCTCAATCCGGCACGTGAACGTGGTGAAACTCTACTGCAGCATCACGAGCGAGGACTCGAATCTTCTTGTTTATGAATATTTGCCTAATGGAAGCTTATGGGACCGTCTGCATTCCAGCAATAAAACCAAGATGGATTGGTTGGTGAGATATGAGATCGCGTTAGGCGCTGCCCGTGGCCTGGAATATTTGCACCACGGGTGCGACCACGCCATGATCCACCGAGATGTCAAGTCTTGCAATATTCTCTTGGACGAGAAAATGAAGCCTAAGATTGCAGATTTCGGACTGGCGAAGATTTTGGAGGCCTCCATAGCCTCTATTGACACTTCATGTGTCATAGCAGGAACACATGGTTATATTGCGCCAGGTAAATATTACTTCTAGTAGTATCAACTGTTAAGTATTTTCTAGCGGTAGTGGCTATAAGTTTTCCTCGTCACTCAAACTGTTAAATATTGGATAAAAATAAGGTCAAATTGGTTGGACTGTTGTTTTAGTAGCCACGACCTATTGATATTTGAACCAGTCAACTATGGGCAACCTAGACTGGTTTACTTCTTTGTGGTCTCGACTAAGGTCAAAAGATAGGATTTACCCGTGCATACCCTGGAGTAGTGGTTACGGGTTTCTTTCGTCACTCAATTGTTAAGTATTTGCCATATATCTCTATGCAATGACATTACTTATTCCTTTTCATTCTTGTATAGAATACGCTTACACAAGCAAAGTGAACGAGAAAAGCGACGTGTACAGCTTTGGAGTGGTGTTGATGGAGCTGGTGACGGGGAAGAAGCCGGTGGAGCCAGAATTTGGGGAGAACAATAATATAGCTCAGTGGGTATGTAGCAGGCTGATGGGAAACAAAGAGAGCATGATGGACATGGTGGATTCCAGCTTTTCAGTAGGGTTCAAAGAAGATGCTGTCAAGGTTCTGAAGATTGCAATGCATTGTACTGCTAGGCTGCCATCACTGAGACCTTCCATGAGGATGGTAGTCCAGATGCTGGAAGATGCTGACCCCTGTAAGCTCACAGGCATAGTTGTGAACTCTGAGGATGATAATGAGAAATTCTGAGGCCAAATCTTGAAGTTCTGGATGTTCAAACTAGGGTTCATTGAACTGGGAAATCAAGAGTTAGCAGCTATGTTGCAACAATTTTCCCCAGTGATAATAGGAACCTCAGTCCTATGATTTTGGGTGCCGGAGCCAATAGTTTTGGTCCAACCTTATATAAAATGCTCTTTTGAAGTGCTATTAGATATCTTAAGTTAAGATTCTATTTTCTAGAAGTGAATGGAATGTAATTCTAAAATGCATTTTGTCCCATTCACATAGCTTTGTATATAAATTTTATATTTATGTAGTGTGTATTAGAGCATCCAATGCAACTTTTTATGATTTTTTTTAAATGATGAGAAAAATTCGTAATCATATTTAAATTTGTGTATTAGGTAAACACTACATTGTGATCTTAGTCGGTATAATAGTATAACGAGATAAATTATCTTAAGTTGCTCATAGCTGATCAACTCAAATAAAAAAGATCAATAAATTTCACTGAAGTCAAACTTATAACATTGTAATTTCAAGTCAATAACATGATCAATTGAATAAAATTTTCTTTTTTTCATGAATTTTTGCTCGTATAGATAAAAAGAACTTAATAAAAAATTTCATTATTGGAGATCTCTATATACAAATAAATAAATATATACCTAGAGAGAGAGAGGGTGGAATTCTCTTATCTAGGAAAATCCGAAAATAGTGTCATCATGGTAAAAATGTTGGTATAATTAATGAGCATAAACCCGGGTCATGAACCGAACAAATGAAGATAGGAACGGCTTTTCACTCAAAGATCCTTCTTCACTTTCACTCGCCGCCTGCTACACCGCCGCGAAAGTATTCTCCGCTCTCATTTCATCAACCAATCTTCTCCTTCCACCACACAAATCTTAACCTACGCTCAGGTCTTTATCTTATTCTCTTCAAATTCATTCTCATTAGTTCGTACACAACTGATAAGCCAATATTTTATTCCATCGTTGTCGATCACCAGAAGGGTAAAAATCATGAACTTCTGCAAAATTGTACTGTAAAAACTGAAGAAAAGATTTGTTTTTTTTTAAAGAAAGTTTGTTTTTTTTTTTTTTTTTTTTTTTGTTCGGTGCCTATAAGAATACTTGTTAGAAGGGGAAGGTCAACGGGTTAGTTTTTGTACTTCATATATATATTTTATTGGTTGAAATAATTACATGGTTTTGTTGTAAGTTTGTAGGGAGACGGAATTTAGTGTTGCGTTCTCAGAATCTGGATTTCAAGGTTGACGAGGAACTAATGGATTTGAAGAAAGATTCATTGGAATTAAATAGGAATCTTTACCCGGCAATAGAGCCATATAGTACGGGTTTCTTGAAGGTTTCTGATCTTCACAGCATATACTGGGAGCAGTCTGGTAATCCCAGTGGGCATGTGAGCTTCCTTGTTCCCCTTCCAATGGACTATGTTTATGATTAGTGTGGATTAACTTGTATCATGATGTTTAATGAGGTTTCTGAGATCATCATGATTTTAATCTTTGAAAGAAAATATTGACCATCCATGTGGATAAGCATCAGAGCATTTTTTTTAGTACTATTTACATATTTACAATATAGTATCTGTTCATACATACTTTCTCAACTTACTTAAGCACAAAGAGCCAATGTCCCTACTGTGTCCCTATTGGGGTTCAAACCTGAGACCTCTCATTTGATAAGTCACAGCTATGCTGCTCGACCACAAGGCCTTTGGCCATCAAAGCATTCTATTCAGTTACACTTTTTGCTTTGCTTCATCAGAAAAATAGCCACCTTAGATAGCTGTAGTTTAGCACAAGACATTCTCTTCGCAATTGTGGTTGGCCTTTTTGTGCTAATGCATAATGCAATAAAGCTATAATCCTATACCGTTATCTGCTTTAGGTGATTTGCTAGTTATGATATGTATATTGACGAATCGGTATTGCAATGTGTTCTGAAGATGTTTTGTGCTTTACAGCCTGTTGTTTTTCTCCATGGAGGTCCAGGGGGTGGAACTTCACCAAGTAACAGGAGATTCTTTGATCCTGAGTTCTACCGGATCATTCTATTTGATCAGGTAATAATGTGGATGCTTTGTTAAAGGAGGAATTTTTGTGCTCAAGTCAGGATCATTTTCATGTCTGTATGGTCTTCTTCCAGAGAGGTGCGGGTAAAAGTACCCCCCATGCTTGCTTGGAGGAGAATACTACGTGGGACCTTGTTGCGGATATTGAAAAACTAAGAGAGCACTTGGAAATCCCAGAATGGCAGGTAGAAATGATTTATTGTATAGATTTCGTTCAATAGATGCTCCTTCACAACTATTCACAGTTATAATTTTTCCAGGTCTTTGGTGGATCGTGGGGTAGCACACTTGCTCTTGCATATAGCCAATCACATCCCGACAAGGTTAACTACTTTTCTATCATGTTCAGACTTCTCTGATCTAAGCTTTGATAAATGAATCCAAAACATTATAGATTAAATTGTTATAAGGTGTATGAATCAATTGGAATTTTATCCTTGGCCTTTTTCACACTTCGTTTAAGGTTACTGGCTTGGTCCTCAGAGGGATATTTTTATTGAGGAAGAAGGAAATTGATTGGTTTTATGAGGGTGGTGCTGCTGCAATATTTCCCGATGGTATGGTTTATAACACCAGATTTATATTTAGTAACCTTTTAAAGCAATAATTGCGGTGGAAGGGTTGCTAGGGGAACCAAAATTGTTGTTATGAGGCTTAATAACCCCCGACCCCTCTACCGCTCCCAACACTCCATTGTGTTCAACGGAGTGATTTGATTTCTCTTTGACAATTGCACTAGTTTGTTGTTTGCTGCAGCATGGGAGCCTTTCAGAGATTTGATTCCCGAAAATGAAAGAAATTGCCTAGTTGAGGCATACCACAAGAGATTAAATTCCGATGATCCCGAAACACAAGTAAGATGAATTTTATGCTTCATGGTACACATGCCTTGTTTCAATCTTTCATGACCTATTATACTTGCAGAACCCATTATTCCAGTGCCTTTTCCATGTGCATGATTAATGTTATACAGTTCTAAGTTTTTAACAAACATTTTCACTTTTTAAAAACGATTTTCTGAAGTTCTAAGTTCTTTAGAATGCAGCAGCTAAGGCATGGACCAAATGGGAAATGATGACTGCTCATCTTCTCCCTAATGAAGAAAACGTAAAGAGAGGAGATGATGACAACTTTTCGCTGGTGAGAACTTTGACGATCTGTTAATTTGGTAACCTTCTGGAATTTGAAATGTAAATGTTCCTTGAAAGTTGAAAATTGTCGATTTTGCGTATTATGCTCCACCAGGCATTTGCAAGGATCGAGAACCACTACTTTATCAACAAGGGATTCTTCCCTTCGGATTCTTTCCTGCTAGACAATCTTGAAAAGATACAGCACATCAAAACCATGATTGTTCAGGTGCGTGGTATAAAATCTTAGTCATATAACTATTTTCTCCTTTATACCCATTCACTACTATAACCGCAATCTTAGAGTCACTCCGGTACTTCTCTGGAGGAAGATATAACTTGAAGTTGTAAGATGTTAAAAGTTCTCCGGTTTTCTAGAAAACTGGAAAATATTTTCATTTTTCAAAATGGAAAGCTGTGCTAGTAAACATGTTTTCTGTTTTCTATTCTCCAGTTTAACGGGAGAAGATTTTCAGTTAGTAAGCGGGCCCTAGATGTTTATAAATTCTTATTCTGAAATCTGAATGCTGGCTTATTGCAATACACCGTTCTTGTCTGATTACAACACACACACATATGCCATTTGTTTGATTTTGCAGGGTAGATATGATGTTTGCTGTCCCATGATGTCAGCTTGGGATCTTCATAAGGCTTGGCCCGAGGCTGAACTCACAGTAAGATTTCCGAATCTTTTTTTTTTTTTTTTTTTTG
>NC_044924.1:1612046-1739319 GCF_003576645.1 Ipomoea triloba | reverse complement strand
TTTTTTTTTTTTTTTTTTTTGGCGTGGTGGTGGAACACGTAACATAAAATTCAATAGATCTGGTTTACGAGGCCAATACCAAGAAACGGGGAATTCATCACTTATTTCCACCTCTCTACTCTTTCTCACTTGATTAGTTTTCTAGCTGTTCTTGTTTCTTGTATACTACATACACGCCCAATCTCTTTTGTTGAAATATTGCTCAGCTATGTTTCCCGTTTTCTGTTCCATATCAGGTTGTTCGTGATGCGGGGCATTCTGCAAATGAACCCGGAATAGCAGCAGAGCTTGTGGCTGCAAATGAAAAGCTGAAAAACATTCTGAAAGGTATAGCCTGAACTCACATCTTTCAGCTGACCTGGAGCCTCAGATGATATTGCAGATTATTCTCAGTCCATGCTCTGAAGATCAAAGGGAACTTTAGTTCATTTGTTCTTGATGATTCTCTCTTAAAAGATTGAGATTGCATGAAGAATATTATAAATAGTTTCCCTTTAGGCTAAAATCATTAATCTGTTTTCAAATACTTTTTATCAATATCTAATGAATCTGTTTTTGGCTCAGTTTGTTTGGAGTTTGAACTGACAACATTATAAGCTGCCCTCTTCATTTTTCACAGATTAAAAAAAAAAACTCTTTTGGCAATATCAAGACCAAACTTTTTTTTTTTTTATTCACATAATGAAATAATTGCATTTTTGGACTGTGAAGTGTGAAGTGACCAGTTTTTGCCAATCCTATTCAGCCCACTTTTTTAAAAGGAAAATCAAACAAAAAGGAGTGGGAACTTTGGAAATATAGAGAGTTAGTTGTAATAGTCTCACCACTATTACTAACTCTTATTAAAATAAGGTTTGAACTGATAATTATGCAGTATGTAGTATATTTAAACTCGTATTAAAAAGAAGAAAATTTATAATTAGTTGGATTTAAAAAAATAAAAATAAATTGTAATGTAGTAATCCACTTTCCAACTTGCTTGTTGCCATCAAATCAGCATGTTACACACACATTTTCAAATATAGTTGTCTAATATAATAAATGCGTTAAATTTTTCAAATATGGATGTCTAATATAATAAATACGAGTTAAATATATATTAAAAGAAAGGTTGATAAGAATCAAGCGCCTGACTTTTTAATCAACGAGAATCATGTTCCATCAACTAGTCATCGCCACTGTTGCAAAAATTGGCCGCCTGCTCCCTAGGCGGCCGCTTAGTGCCTAACTCGGCCGAGTTAACTCGCCCAACTCGATAGAGTTAGTCGAGTTAACTCAGGCGAGTCGACCTTGTTAATTTTATTATTATTATTATATATATATATATATAGTATGGCATACACATACATTTTGCACAATTTTTTGTTTTTATAGGTCGCCGCCTAGACTGCTTAGGCATTAGGCGCTAGTCTACTGCCCGACTAATGCCTAGCGCTTACAGTAAACATGGCCATCGCTTTAGCGGCATTTGTATTTTATTTTATTTTTTGTTTTATTGGTGGGGAAATAACTACTTCAAAGTCCATGCTTGTTGAATCACGAACATATATAAGTGATTACTTAACCGCAACATTTGAAAGACTTCAGGTTCGGCAAAAAGAATTATGCAAGTCAAGGTCGTGCACCACAAGACAATATTATTTTATTGTAAATTTGTAATATTGCAATCCAATCCATACCAAAAACACCAACCAAAAAAATTTAAAAATAAAAATAAACCAACAACGACAACAATTCCCACAGATTGTTAAAGACCAAACCATTGACATGTGGCCCGAGTAGATAATTTTTGGATTATGTTTACTAACAGTTGCATGTTGCAGTTTTCAAACCTTAATGCATATAAAAATGTTTTAATGGCTGTCCAATTTTGATTTATGCGTGGACAATATATAGCATTATAAATCGGACAAATTATTCTGTGAACTCGAGTCCAACTTGTAAGGTGTACCGGTTCTAAATTACATAATTTACATATTGAATGTTTACAATTTATATACGGAATGTTTACAATTCAAATTACGAACATTCAGTATGTAAACGTACACGAGCATAGAGTATAACTATTGTATAAATCCGATCCATTTTGGTCAGATCCGTAATGATGTAGAGTTCACAAGCACTAACTGTTGATTTGGCTCTACCAACCCACATGGCTTTCCATTTCTTCCATACTATATAAACTATTAATGAAAATAAAAAATGAAATTCGTGCACCAGTACCAAGATTCATGTTTTTAACTTATCTTTTTGCACTAATTAAGATTCCAAGACCTTTGACAGTAATTTTTGCATTATATATTCCAGATTTCCAGTGTTATTTCTCCAAACAATTTCAGGCACAATTCTGACTTGACCAATGGGTTGTTTGGGTGAAAAGGAAATTTGCGATTACTACTAAGTAAATTTTATCTTATGATCTTAACTGGTAAATGATAACAAAAAGGATATAAATCAGTCTAAGTTGTTTATAACTTATCGATTCAAACTATGAAGGTTTATACCACACTCCAATTGAAAGTCGAATTTTAACTTTGTGATTAGATCAACTTAGCTGGGTTGTCCAGAATTATAGGTTGTTGACTGCATGCTATAATGCTATTCCTTGGACTATATCCATCATTTCATGTTACCAATATGGCCTTTTCTCATTTGGTTTCCTTATAAAAGCTACCATCGTTTCTGGTCCGGACAGCAAACCATTATTGTATTACTTCAACACTTCCCAAAAGCATTCTTGAGAGGGGAGAGAGATCAGAGAGATTTCATTTTCTTTTCTTGAATATATTGAGATGGTGATGATGATGATTGGTGGGTATGTAACGTATGTTTTGGGCTGTTTGATTGCTTCCTTTCTTGGGTTTTTCGTGCTTTTCAACTTCAGAAGACAGGTTGTCAAGAAAAACAAAGCTTCTGGCATTAAGACGACGCCGGTAAACGGCCATCGCCGGACGGTGAAAGACGACGAGAGTACCGATATCATCATCGTCGGCGCCGGCGTTGCCGGTGCTGCTCTTGCTTACACGCTTGGCAAGGTATATATATATTATTTCTTGTTGAGCATATAATATATAATCATAAATGTGCAATCTAACTATAACTTAAACCTTTAGCTTAAATGAAACACATGCTTGTTTTAATTTGCTATCAAAGCATACTTAGTGAGGGGACGTGTTAAACATATAATATATAATCATTTCAATCTAATTATCAGATTAGACTTTTAATTGAGATAAAGCACAAGTTTCAATTTTTTTCACTGCCCATTCATGCATAATAGTAACGCATGACAGCATGACTTTCACAGTAAAATGAAATGCAGATCAGAGATACCAAAAAGATTCAAACTTTTTGCTTATAAACTAAAGATTACTTGAATTCTGTATTGATTAGTTAATTTGTTTTGATCATCCTTTTGAACCAAGGATGGACGCCGGGTTCATGTCATAGAAAGAGATCTGACACAACCAGATAGAATTGTTGGTGAGCTTCTTCAACCTGGAGGGTACTTAAAACTAATTGAATTAGGGCTTGAAGGTATGGATGAAGATTCAATCTTTTCTGCAAATTAAAATCCCAGTTTTAGCAGCAATGTAAACTTATTAGTGCTTTGTTTCTTGGATTCAGATTGCTTGGGTACTATTGATGCTCAGAGGGTTTATGGATATGCACTTTTTAAGGATGGGAGAAGTACCAAATTGTCTTATCCCTTAGAAAAATTTGAGTCTGATGTCACAGGAAGAAGTTTTCACCATGGGCGTTTTGTTCAGAGGATGAGGGAAAAAGCAGCAACCGTTCCAAAGTAATATTCTTAATCTTCTTCTAATTTCTTTGAGAAATTCAAATTGTCCCTTAAAAGTTTATTAATTTAGTGTTTTCTGGTTTAGTATAAGGTTAGAACAAGGAACTGTGATGCGTTTGGTTGAAGAAGATGGAACTGTGAAGGGAGTTCAATACAAGAACAAGGATGGGCAAGAATTGACTTCATATGCCCCTCTTACAATTGTTTGTGATGGCTGCTCCTCAAATCTGCGACGCTCTTTGTGTGATCCCAAAGTATGTGATGTCTTAGTACTTTTTTGGGTGACGAGAGAAACCCAAAGCTACAATTCGAGGGTATGCATTGAGTAAACCTCGAATTGTGAAAGACTGTAAACCAGTCAGATTGCTCATATTTGGCTGGCTCAAACAAAGAAAGCCAATAGGTTGTTCTTGTTGGCAGTCGAACTTGTAATCTTGTGATTACTAAGTCAATAGTCTGACCAACTTAGCTGGGGTTGTACCTGAATTCTTAGTATTTTGTGGTTATTAATGTGTCCAAGATCTAAATGTTGATGTCGTTGTAGGTGGATATCCCTTCTTGTTTTGTTGGCTTGCTCCTGGAGAATTGCCAGCTTCCATTTGTGAACCATGGACATGTTATCCTTGCAGATCCTTCTCCAATCCTGTTCTACCCCATCAGCAGCACTGAAATCAGGTGTTTGGTTGATGTTCCAGGGCAAAAAGTCCCCTCTCTGGCCTCTGGAGAAATGGCAAATTATCTGAGAACTAAAGTGGCTCCTCAGATCCCTCCAGAGCTCCACGAAGCTTTCGTGGCAGCGATCGAAAAGGGAAACATCAGAACAATGATCAACAGAAGCATGCCTGCAAATCCCCAACCCACTCCTGGGGCTCTTCTCATGGGAGATGCCTTCAACATGAGACATCCTTTGACTGGAGGGGGCATGACTGTTGCATTGTCAGATGTTGTTGTTCTTCGCGACCTTATTAGACCTCTGCAGGACTTAAACGACGCGCCCACCTTGTGCAAGTACCTCGAATCCTTTTACACCATTCGAAAGGTAAACGAATGGACTATATACCATCAACCCGGGGCTTTTAATTGGTTTCTGGTTTTGGATAGATTTTATGATTCTTGGCCTAGTTTTTTAACGTGTTTAACGTGTCTGCTGCAGCCCGTTGCATCCACTATAAACACTCTAGCCGGTGCGTTATACAAAGTGTTCTGTGCTTCCCCTGATGAAGCTAGGCAAGAAATGAGAGAAGCATGCTTTGATTACCTAAGCCTTGGAGGGATTTTCTCAAATGGACCTGTGTCTCTACTTTCCGGTCTGAACCCCAAGCCTCTGAGCTTGGTATTGCATTTCTTCGCGGTGGCAGTGTATGGCGTTGGGCGCCTTTTAATCCCCTTTCCTTCGCCTAATCGGCTGTGGTTAGGGACAAGGCTGATCTCTGTGAGTACCCTATATATATATCTTCTCTGAACTTAACTTAAAAGCTGCAGTTTTTAAGCAATTTGTGATTTTGGTTTTTATGTGATTGTAGGGTGCATCTGGGATTATCTTGCCTATCATAAGAGCAGAAGGAGTTAGACAAATGTTCTTTCCAGCTACAGTCCCAGCCTACCACAGAGCTCCTCCTGTTAATCTAGAGTGATCATCAAGATCTTATCATTCTTATATATGTCTTTGTTATATGTTTCTTTCTTTTATTCTTTCTTTTCTCCAGTTAAACTTGAAGCTTGGCTTGTTTATCCTGTTTTTCTTGGTACTTAAATGGTTAAAAAGGATTATCATTTCCTGTTGAGGAAACCAGAAGTTTATTATCAAGCATTTTACTGTATTTAGCCACAGATAATTTTACTAGTGATCCATTTCAACTCTAAATTTATTTATGTGGTTAGATTGAATTTGAATTAATCTCGTAGTTACAAACTTGAACTTATACATATATGTAATATAAATTTATTGAAAATGAGACACGGACATAACCAAAATCAATGTCGTATATTTGTTGACATTCTCTTGGTCAACTTTGTCGAATGAAATTTTTCTAGTGTACTTTACTTGATAGGGAATATCCTTTGGGCTACGGTGCTTCTCATACCCATGACCTGATCAATTATTGGTCACCGCTTGACCCTGGTTATTTCCCAATGATATAGCAAAATACGGATCGGAATATTGTATTTATATTGGGTCGGGTACAAGGAGGAATACCCTATGCGAAACCGAGCTACGTGGCAGTGGGTCAGAGGTTCCCGGTCTCTTTAGCTACTGTATTAGAAGAAATAGCCAAAAGTCCTTCAGGCTGCAATAAATGCGCCTTTTATAGGGGCTCCAGCAAGAGTTCTGGTCCAGCGGCATGTGGGACGCGTGGCGATCATGCACCGATCAATCCGTCGGCGGAGGAGTGTGCGGGTTTGAGGTCCTTGGTTCGAACCACCGCGAGGACCCATACCGAACCTGGTGTACAACAATGCCCGATCTGGGTAAGCCGGGAGGAGAGTCCCGAAGCGCCAAGAAGGTCTCTTGTCGTGGAACACAGCCCGGGAGACCGGGATACGTAGACCGGGATTTTATCCCTATCACCCGACATGTCCCGACTTGGAGGCAGCATTTGACCGACCCCAAGCTAAAGGATTACTGATTCTATGGATTAAATGAGCTGCTTTCCACTTTCTGGTGATTAGTCCCAACTTGCTTGCCCGGCCGAGACCCCGAGACCAAGCACTTCGCACCCGAACTAAGCTCAGTGGATAAATAGCTTCACACTTATATTATTACACGTGTTCCTTCCTCCTTCACCAACCCAACTCCCGAGTGCATGATAGACACGTGGCACACATACCAACCCCTCAACATGTGTCCATCGAATTTCCTATAAATATCCCGCGACACGACAGTAGAGGGGACTTTTTGACAATTCCACGATAGCCTCGCCCAACTCTGGAACCTCCAGCCTCACGCCCCTACCCGAGCTCAACACATTAAACTAACCAATTGACCACACAAGGGCTTAACCCGCCCCGCCCTGGGCTTTCACCTATATGTATTCGTAGTATCTCGACAATTTACTACATCATTACATTTCATGTTTAGTTTATTAGCTATTACATAAAAGTAAAATTACTCCCTACATACCCACAAATAATGATTACAGATTTACTTTGTCACAGAAAAATATTACATTAAAATTTATTATATTTGAAAAAAAAATTAAAAACTATTACGCTACCAAAAGACAATAATAGCCTCAGCATGATCCAATCTCTCTCCAGAATCCCCAAATCGAGTTCTCTCCTCCGTCTGCACTTCTCCGATCGCCCTAAGATTTTCTCCGACTCTTAGCTTAAGGTTAGTGCCCTGCAGAGTTTCATGGAGTTTTTCTTTCTTTTTAACATTTAAAAACCGAAATTAATTGTTTTTTTTCTTATATTTATGTATCATTTTACTGTTTTCTGCTTTATCTGAATTTTTGCTTCATAAGATCATGCCTGTCTTTATCATTCATGTATCTTCCTGGTGTGGAATGTGAATGTTGGAGAAGTAGAAGTAAAATGGGAAAGCAATTAGCAATTTGCTGTTTAGGGTTAAAAAAGTAAAAGGGAGTAAACCGAGTAAATTTGAAATTCCCTCATGTTGAACTGTTTTATTTGTACTCTGTGATGGGAAGAGAGCTATCTGGATGCATAGAGTTATTGTTGGATGGCACAAACGAAAATTTTCTGCTTAGGAGAAATGAAGTTTTTGAGGTGGATATGGGGAGTATCATCTTCTTTCACAAGGTTGACATGGCTAAAGCTCATGCCTTAGTTAAATATGATATAGTCATTAAAATCTGTATGAACAAAGGGATGATGCTTGTTCTTGTCCACATGCGCGAGTTCCTGTGTGTAAATGTCTTTTCAATTTTCACTGTCAAATTGCTTCGGCATATGGTTTCTAAGAATCCATGTGCTTGTGTTTGTTTGTTTGTGTGAGAATGCATCTACCTTGGTCTTTGCACTTCATAGCCCTGTACTGATGAAGCATCTTTTCCTCTCATATTCCCCTTCCTAGCATTTCTTTAGAAATTATGCTAAATGTTTCAGGTTAATTATATGTGCTTTCAAGAAGGTCTTTCTTATTTTTTTGATAAGCTGAGCCGCTGAGGGGTTGACCTTAAATGTCTCGGACTAGAGATTGCAAGTAGTGTGTTATTTTATGGAAGATCAGAATTTTTTTGTTGGTCAAGAATTCCGTGATGTCAAAGCCTTTCGTAGTGCAATCAAAGAGGCTGCTATTGCACAACACTTTGAGCTTCGCATCATAAAAAGTGACCTTGTCCGTTACATTGCAAAATGCGCATCAGAAGGATGTCCATGGCGCATACGTGCAGTTAAGCTTCCAAATGCCCCTACATTTGCAATACGAAGCCTTGAAGGAGCGCATAGCTGCGGAAAAAATGCACAAAATGGGCATCATCAGGCTTCTGTGGATTGGATTGTGAATTTTATAGAGGAACGACTTCGCCAGGATATAAATTACAAGCCAAAAGATATTTTGCATGATATCTATGAACGATATGGGATAACAATACCATATAAGCAAGCATGGCGAGCAAAGGAGCGTGGGCTGCAAGCTATATATGGTTCATCTGAAGAAGGATACTGTCTTCTACCAGCATACTGTGAGCAACTAAGAAAGGCCAACCCGGGAAGTGTTGCAGATGTATGTACTGCTGGGGCTGATAATCGCTTTCAACAGCTGTTTATCTCATTTAATGCTTCTCTGTGTGGATTTCTTAATGGTTGTTTACCAATCATTGGACTAGGTGGATTCCTGCTTAAGAGTAAATACCTTGGCACCCTACTGTCAGCCACCTCTTTCGATGCTGAAGGTGGTTTGTTTCCACTTGCCTTTGGTGTTGTTGATGTGGAGAACGATGAAAGCTGGATGTGGTTCTTATCGCGGTTGCAGAAGGCATTAGAGATGAATAGTAGCCAGATACCAGAGTTTGTCTTTATATCTGATGGGCAGAAAGCCATCACAGATGCCGTGAAAAGAAAGTTTCCCAAATCTTCTCATGCAATTTGTATGCGGTACTTGAGTGAAAGCATTGCTAAAGAGTTCAAGAATTCCAGGCTTGTAAATCTCCTGTGGAAAGCTGCATATGCCACCACCACTACTGGTTTTAAAGAAAAAATGGCAGAAATTGAGGAAGTTTCTTCAGATGCAGCAAAATGGCTTCAGCAGTATCCTCCTTCGTGTTGGGCATTGATGCATTTTGAATCAACACGATATGGTCATTTCTCTTCCAACACTGAAGAGTTCAATCAATGGATTCTCGAGGCCCGGGAGCTTCCCATAATTCAGGTGATCCAACGGATTCATAGTAAAATAATGGAAGAGTTTGAGGCACGTCGTGCAAAGAGTAATGCATGGTTTTCCTTTCTTGCCCCATCCACCGAGAGGCGGGTTTTGGAGGCCATGGACTCTGCTTCCAAATATCAAGTACTAAGATCAGATGAAGTAGAATTTGAAGTCTTATCAGCCGAACGATCAGACATTGTGAATATTGGCACCCATTCTTGTTCTTGTCGCGACTGGCAGCTGTATGGGATACCCTGTTCTCACGCCATCGCTGCCATCATCTCATGCGGAAAAGATGTATACGCCTTCACGCAGAAATACTTCACCGCTGAAAGTTATCGCGCAACTTATGCAGGAGAGGTGCGCCCCATCCCTAATAAGATTGCTTGGAAGAAAGAAGGCGAGCTCACGATAAACGATGATGCCCGCATTGTCCGGCCTCCAAAATTTCGTCGGCCGCCTGGCCGGCCTGAAAAAAAGCGACTGTGTGTTGAGGATATGAATCGAGAAAAGCACACTGTCCATTGTAGCCGGTGCAATCAAACGGGGCATTACAAGACAACCTGCAAAGCTGAGGCTGTGAAGAGTATCGAACAGTTTTAGATGTTTTAGTTCTGCAAAACTGCAACATATATAATACTGTATCATATCATTTTGTGAGGAGATCATAGACTATTTAGGTATTGTAAAATAGGGCAGCTTTTATGTATACATATATATATATAATAGCGTTTTGGAAACATAAATACTAAGAGGTGTTATTATTATTATTACAAAATACCTCTAGTTTTATTGAACTCTTAAGCTGCGGTCTAGATATTTTCCTCTTTTGTGTGATGCATATACATTGAGTATACATTTAAGCTGACTCTAATCTTTTTGTTGGCATATAAATTTCAGAAAAATTAATACTTCCAGTTCTTTTTTTCCTTTTTTTTTTTTTTGGCATACAGCATTCAGTATTCCTATTACTTTGTCAATTTCAAGTAGAAGAGCCAACTTACAAGTGGAGAAAAACTAATTAAATTTTAAAAGACTCTTATATCAATCATTATAAGGTGGACTAAAGTTCATGCATAAGGAAAAATATAATTTATTATTGTAGACTTTGATCTATGATATAATTACACCGTTAAAAGGTTGTATCATGTGACTAGAGACATACACATTAGAAGACTCTTAATCTAGATTTATTTCAAGTCATGATTCTTATATTGAGAAAAATATAATCATAAATTCTTAATAAATTGTCAAATTTAATCTCTAAAATAATACTTTCATTGCTTAAAAAATTGAAAGAATAAATTAATTTAAATTATAAGTGATAACAGTAAATAATGGGTGGACTAATTTATATGTTGGTAGTTTGGATTTGGAGGGTTGAGTTCGGGTCGTCAAACCGTGGCATTGTGACTTACCATGGATGAATATTGTTAAATAGTTAATATTCATCACAATATAACAACCAAATAATCAGAGAATTTCGTGATTAAACGTGCAACGCTGAGATCTAACATTAGATAATAGGTGACTAACACTATCATCATTTATAAATTTTAAGATTAAGAAATCATGTTTTAAAAAATATATAGCATGAGTAGGCAGGACACCAAATGAGGCTTACTATGAAAGAGGGGTGACAATGAAAAAAAGGAGGAAAAAGTAAAATTCCAAATCAGAACAATATCTGTGTCTTTCAGTACGAGTCAAATACATTCCTGAATGCGTAGACGGCACAGGTATATAATAAGGTAGTAGAAGGAAAGCCAGCAGATCCAGATCCCACTCCCATTCCATCTCTACCTCAACAGATCTCCCTCTCAGGTAACTCCTTCTCTCTCTCTATCTCTCTTTGGGTCTTCATTTCGAACTGGGAACTGTAATTCTCTGTATGCCATTTAGGTTTGCTTTTCCCTCTAGTTTAAGTTTTGGGTTGTTTTTCATAGTTCAGAAAAACGTCAAATTTTGTTGCTTTTTCTTTTCCGGGTCTTCTGGGCTTCTTTATCTTCCCTTCAGCTCATAACTCGTTGGTTAAAGTTTTAATCTTTTGAATGAAATGCCAAGGTATTATCTGAGATATATGTGGTTCTGCTTGTTGCAAGTTTTGCCTTTTACTTCTATGGAATTTATCTTTATACAGCTGCTTCATTGATTAATGGGGTAGTAACTAGTAAGTATGTAAGGGATTCTCTGCCTTGGTTGAATGTTTCTGTGTTTTTTCCTCCTTTTGCATCTAAGCTTAATTAAGGAGTCCCTTTTATAGAAACAAACCAATTCCTTCCAGGCTGCTTGAGGTTTCCTTTGTCTTTTCCTCATTATATTTTCACATAATCATAACTTGTCATTAGCAAGTCACCTTTATAGAAAGAATCCCAATTACTGGCTGTCTTTGAGGAATATTTTCTTTGGTGGATAATGTGCCTAGTTGATCCCAAAGTCAAGCATCTTCTGCTAACTGATAGTTTTTCATATGACTTGTGAACTTGGATAAGTATTTCTTGACCTAAAATTTGACAATATTTACAGTTCAAAATGTTTTTGGGATTAAAGAATTCTTCTGTGGTTTTTTGTTTTTCAATTAATACTTGTCATATGTTGTGCTCAGTACCACGCCGTGCTTGCTAATTGCAACTCCATTACAATGTCGAGAAGGCCAAATACATCTCGCCGTCTGATGGATGCCGGGAGCATTCCATTTGTAGGCTCCCTGCATCCGAAATCACGCCCCTCTCCTTTTTTGTCTCTAGGGCTTGTGGTTGTGGTAAGTATTAATTCATTTCCTTAAATCCATTTTTACCATGTGTGTGTGTGTTATAGGCTTATGGGATTATTTAAAATGTAGTACTGTCATTGACTAGTGAGAAAGTGTAGCTTAATGAAATGTCCTCAACATCCTAGACATTATGGGAGTGTTTGGTAAATAGTTGTTGGCTGATAACTGTTAGCTGATTGGGTTAGTGAGTTTGATTAGTTGATAGTATTGGCTGGTTGTAGAAAGATGTTTGGTAAATTAGCTGTTAGTTGATTGTTGATTATATGTAAAATGACTTTCTCAAAAAGCTAATCGAAAAAGCTTTTGAATGTTAGCCTTTTGGAGCATTAAGTTGTTACAAAAAACTAATTAACCAAACACTTATATTGTTTGTTTAACCAAGTCAAACAACTAATAGTGGTCAAACAAGCCAAAATTAGTTGATAGGCTAACTATTTTACCAAATAGGGCTTATAATACTCAATTGCTTTAAGATATATGCATACATGTATTATTGCTGTGTAAGAGGCTTTATATATTTTGCAGGGTGCATTGCTGATTATTGGCTATCTACACAGTGGATCAGGTATATATTGTCCTATTTACTCGAGTATTCTTTTACGGAAGAAAATTTATCAGAACATGTAATGGGTTATCCAGTGTCGCTTGAGGCTGCTGAACCAACCTATTTTTTGGTTTACTTTGACATAGTTTATTCTTCATGATAGGTGGAAGAGCTGGATTAGAAGCGTACAACAGACTTGAAGGTATTTCCTATGATCACTCTTTTGAGTTTGTTTATGATGCTATTTCAAATCACCAGTTGATAGTAGATAACGATATAACATAGTTAATCATTTCACTTTGTTCGGAGAAAGGTACAAGATAATACAATGTTGTTGCACTTCTTGTGGATATCTGTCTTGCATAGGTTTTTCACTAAGCGAATAAAGACATCTTATTTTCTTCTGATTGTTAAAGACCTTAGTGTCTATTCATTCTAATGTTAGCATTTATTAAAGGTCTAACTTTCCGTTCTATATATGTCTTTACAAGCCACACCCGTTGGGCTTTTGTTATTTACAACTCTCGAGTATACAATGGTCAGCATGACACTAAAATTTGTGCAATTTTTGTGATTGCTATGATAAATGAACTTTCATCCTCATTCTTTCCAATATAAATGCAATTATTCAGGCTTTTGTCTTATATTTTTCAGTGAATTTTGGTTTAGCACGTAATTAATGTCCCTCGTATTACTTGATGTAGGTGGTGTTTCATGTACATTAGAGCTTCAAAATGCGTTGCCTGTACTGAAAAAAGCATACGGTGATAGCATGCACAAAATATTGCACGTTGGCCCCGACACCTGCTCGGTAGTGTCCACATTGTTGAAAGAAGAGGATACTGAAGCGTGGGGAATTGAACCGTACGACTTAGATGAGGCTGATGCCAACTGCAAGAGTCTTGTACGGAAAGGCATAGTGCGTGTGGCTGATATCAAATTTCCTCTTCCTTACCGTGCCAAGTCATTCTCCCTTGTCGTGGTGTCGGATGCTGTGGATTACTTGTCTCCGAGATACCTTAACAAGACTCTTCCGCAATTGGCTAGAGTGGCTGCTGATGGTTTAGTCATATTATCGGGTAAGTTTTTATCAACTCTTTTCGAAACATATTACAGTATCCTTTAATTGGACAAGAAGGATTAGTAAATCCTCAACATTTAAAGGCTGAGTTTGTGAATTTTCTAACCAATTCTTAGGTTATCCCGGTCAGCAAAGGGCTAAAGCGCCAGAGATGTCTAAATTTGGGCGCCCTGTAAGTCACCAAATTTTTATTTCGAGATTGATCATTGTTCTTAATGGTGCCATCCCCGAGAACTATATCTTTGTTTTGTTTTTTTCCTGAAAAAGGCCAAATTGAGAAGCTCGTCGTGGTGGATAAGGTTCTTCGTTCAAACCAGCTTAGAAGAGAACGAAGCTGCAACGAAGAAGTTTGAACAAGCGGCCGCCAAAAGATCTTACAAGCCAGCCTGCCAAGTTTTCCACCTGAAGCCACTCCACTAACGAGCGAGGAAGCATCGCCCACAGGCCACACGACAGCCTGTTAAATTATTTTGACGAAATTACACAATCTCTCCAGTTCTGCAAAAGCTAGATCTGCTGTTTAAGATGGTATTGGTTTGCTGCATAGATTGTTCTTTTGATAATTGTAAAAGAAAAATAAAACTAGTAATTTAATTCTTTTTTTTCCCCTCTTTTTGGGCATGTACTCTTATTGACAATATTTATATAGTTGCTGGTTTTGCCAAGAACTTTATTCCAGAATGAAGTGATAGTGCTTATATCCTTGGCCACCAGATTACTTAGGAATTAGGATCTGTTAAAACGAAAAAGGAAAGCCTCCCTTAATCTTGCCCCCAGTGGAGTGGGGTTCGATTCTTATCACGGGCATTAGGGGTTTAAGTTTGGAATGGGCTCTTTGTCTGTAGATCGGTTTGATTTATCGACTCATGGACTTGAAAGTGAGTTTATGTGAGGTTTGAGTTTGGAATGGGCTCTTTGTCCGTAGATTGGTTCGATTTATCGACTCATAGACTTGAAAGTGAGTTCATGTGTTACAGGGTATAGTCTCGCAAAATCAAATTATCAAATAAAAAAGAAAAAACATCGCCAGGTTATCAAATAAAAAAGAAAACATTGCCAGGTTATCAAAAGGGAAAAAAATCGCCGTTGCCGGGGATCGAACCCGGGTCACCCGCGTGACAGGCGGGAATACTCACCACTATACTACAACGACTTTGTGGTTAGTCTTTGGACAAGATACATTAATGTAAGTAAACCAAATACAATAACAGTTTACAAGAAAGAATTGGAAAATGAAACTGAAAACCTATTTATTATTAAATTATAGACTAATAGTGTCATAGAAATCTCTCTCGTAACCGTATTATCATCATCAATACTTGAGAAGAGAGCATTCTTTTGGGAGGGAATTGTTAAATCTTTGGGTATCCATGCAATAGTCATAGGTAACATGGTATTTCCTGACCCATCTGTACAGCCTTCTTTGAGCCCATGTTAAAGTGCTTGATATCTCACTATTCCACCAATTTGTAGGGCCATCTGCCCTGCAAAATCTGGGATTCCCTTTCCACACACAGGCATCAATCTTGTAGTCCCTGAATGAGGCTATGAAGGGCCCCTTTGACCAGTCTATTTTCACTCTTCCTCCCTCTGTTGCCCAGCTGTCGCCGTCCCATACGCTGATCTTCAGCCCCATTGGCTGCCACCTCGGATATGCCACCCCTTTATCTGCATGGTTCCTATATGTTCTTATGGGTACCCAATCCACCATAAACCTGCGTACAAGAAAAATCTGAAATCATTATCCGAGAATGTACACTCAGTAAATTTTGTCAGCGTCAAAGAAGTCAAACATATAACCTTGTAATTACAAAGTCAGTCTGATCATCTCTAGTGATGTTGTCTTGGCCCGATCATAAATGTTTTTAAGGGGCTCGGTCGAGCCCCCTGGGCATTATTGGCCGAGCCCTCGGGCCTCGACCTAGCACCCCTGGGCTCGGTCTTGGCCTAGGGCAGGGACCTTTGGGCCACGGCCCAAGCATAGACCCCTCTACGTCGTCACTCTTGATTTGTTATTCTGGGCTGGTGTTTCGCGGTCCGATTTATAATATATCTATCAGTTGTATTGGTGCTGATCAGTATTATAGATTTTTATTCCGGTAATGGCCAAGAAAATGGGTAGGTTAGAGTAAAAATGCTTACACGATTTGGTGGAGGTTCCATAATATAGAATAGGTGTGGAAGTCTTGGGTTGGGTCAAACCACAGCTTAATCCTCTGCTCTCTGTCGCCAAACCCATCAGCATAAACATTGGTCTGAAGAATGCATGGCTTCCCGGCTACATTTCCCAGGAATTCAAAGTCCAACTCATCACGGTTCGGCTGGTCCGAGGTTAACTGCATTAACTAACGACATAAGTCTTGGACATCATTACGTTCCTGACAGATCACAGAAATTAAACATGCATTTCAATTGAAACACACTTACATAGAATGCCACGACAGTGCCGGCAGAATTCCCAGGAATCAATTTAATCTTCATGTCGAACTGACCGAACAAGAACATATCATTGCTTGCCATTCCACTTCCTACAACACAGAGAGAAAAAAAAAAAAAAAAAAAAAAACTTAACTATATTTTCTTGATTCCATAGGCAGAATGGCAGGTTTATAGATTACCAGAAGCACGGTCGAGTTTCAAGGTTCTTGATCGACCATCTGCGGAAGTATTTACATGGGCAGGGGCCCATGACACGAAGAAATCTTTGTTGAAATCTCCAGTGGAAACCACAGAAGCTATTGAAACATGGAAATTCAGTATGCTAAGAAAGATTGCAGCAACGATGATGAGTCTGCAGATGTTTCTTCCCATGATTATATTGTTTTTGAAGATCAACAATGTAATGGAGGATTTAATTTGGTGGGAATGAAGTTAAACGACGGAGAGAGAATATATATAGGTATTGCATGGGAATGAATTGAAGATGGTGAGGGGAAGAAGAGAAGAACCATAAAGAGTCATGCTTAAGCAAGAAATATCTTTAGTAGGAAGCAAAGGAATATTAATTAAGCTGCATTTTTACTATATAATTATGCCATAATGACGATGGGTTACGTTCAACTCCATAATTAAATATTACAATCTAACTTCCTCACAGTTTTGCTTTACTCTATTTGGCCAACCTTATTTGTTTGTTTCTTAATCATTTGAGAGGGGATGCAAAATATAATTTCATTATTCAATCCTCCTAAATCATCCAAAAATTGAAGGGAAAACAAAAAACCTAACCATTCTAAGTTATTCCAACCATTCCAAATTAATGATAATTGGTTCAATATATATATAAAGCTAGTAGTGAGAAACTAGAGGCAATAATATATTCCAAGCTTTAATTAATTAAGCACACACCATCCAGGTGTTAATTAGCTAGACAGGCTTGTGTGTAAGAAACTTTTGTAAACATCTAAGAATTAAAAACGGTGGAAAGTTAAAGAAAGTGATCAACTGACAATCTTCATCTTTTGGCAATCTTTCTCATTATCTATCTTCAATTCTACACCCACCTAGCCTCATAACTATCTATATGCCTTATTAGCTTCTTCCCATTATTGTTCTTTGCCTCTTTCTTGCTCTTCCTCACTTCTTCTATACTTATCAAGAGAATATATATATATATATATCTTCACAAAAACTTATTAATCGGGTTACAAGTCGATCTTGAATTATACTTCATATATATATATTTCATAATGTGAGAAGTTGTGGTTCAAATATATTTTATAGAGTTTGCAAGAAAAAAAGATATCAAATAAAAGTAAAAAGTAACATTTTTATTTTTAAATTATTAACTTATGATGTCGTAGAATTTCGTGCCTATGATACATTGCATGATCATCAATACTTAGGAAGAGAGCATTCCAAAGGGATGGAACCGTTAAATCTTTGGTTATCCGTACAATAGTCATAGGTAATTTGGTCCTTCATGACCCATTGGTACTGTTCTATTTGCTGCGGTGTTAGGGTGCTAAACCTGTCCTGATTCCACCAATTTGAAGGCCCATCTGCCCTACATTCATCAGAGGGGTCCCCTTTCCACACACAAGCGTCTATGGTGTAGTCCTTGAATGAGGCAATGAAGGGGGCCTTTGACCAGTCTATTTTCACTGGGGCCCAGCTGCTGCCGTCCCATATGCAGATCTGAGCTGAGGTTGGCTGCTCCATTGGATATGCCACCCCTTGGTCTGCATGGTTCCTGTATGTTCTTATGGGTACATCGTCCACAAAAAATCTGCAAATCCACACAAGTTTTAACTTTAATTTCCTCAAATTGTCATTCCAATAGTTTATATATAGCTTGGTCCCATGGTCTAGTGGTTAGGACATTAGACTCTGAATCTAGTAACCGAGTTCAAAGACCTAATGATGTTTATTTATATGGACAGCTTAGTTTTTCATCATCAGTCGCTTAGAGAGAATTTTGTTTTTACTTCTATTTTTTTTAGTGACAATGAAAACTCGGATTGAGTTGAGTGGCTTGAATTACTCGTAATTTCCCTCCTTCCTGAAACCTCTTAACTCATACCAAAAGACACAATCTTATCTTAAAACACGTGTTATAAATATACTAATATATATAGTCCTTCAAATTTGAGTTGAGTGCCTTGAAAGTGAGCAAAATTTCAAGTTTATTTGTCCTAATTGTAGCTAGGCTAGTTCATAGGAAATAAATGGATGGTTAAAATTAGTTCAATTTCTAGTAATATAATAAGATGGTTATATTATAGAGTAAAAATATAAGGTTAGCTTACACGATATGGTAGATGTTCCATAATATAGAATAGGTGTGGAAGTCTTGGGTTGGATCAAACCACAGCTTAATCCTCTGCTCTCTTTGGCCATATCCATTCGTAAAAACATTCGTCTGAAGACTGTATGGCTCCCCGGCCACATTCCCCAGAAATTCAAAGTCCATCTCATCACGGCTCGCGTACGGATCCGATATTAACTGCAACATATATAATTTAAATGAAAAAAATACTACTTTTACAGTTCTACTCCCAACATTTATTCACTCTCACAAAATTTTGATGTTACATTTTTTTAAGACCCAAAATAACTAATCACCAATTATTACATTAAGAAATAGGGATTCTTGACAGAGACACTCATACACTCCCGTCCAGTCACATTTTAGGTGTTTAATTCAGTTAATGAAATTTGAATTGATGAGGAAAACATGACAGGTAGAATGAAACACAAATCATAATTAAACACAATTAACACACTTACATAGAAGGCGGAGACAGTGCCGGCAGAATCCCCAGGAACCAGTTTCATCTTCATGACGAACTGCCCAAACAAGTACTTATCCTTGGTCGACATTGCACTTGCTAATTAATTAAAACACACAATTAAAAAACAAGGTTAGTTACGCACTTACGCTCTTAGCTATATATGTTTTCTTGATTCTTGTTGAGAAATATATTATGAATTTATGTTTTGTGGATTACATACAAGAGACGGTGTCGAGTGTGAGGCTGGTTGATCGCCCATCTGCAGAAGTGTTTACATGCCCAGGGGCTGCCCATATCACGAAGAAATCTTTGTTGAAATCTCCAGTGGAAACCACAGAAGCCAATGAAGAAACATGGAACAGTAGTGCGCTAATAAGGAAGATTGCAGTAAAGAGTGTGCAGATGTTTGCCATGGTTTCTTTTGAATTGGTCAACAATGGAGGGTTTGGTGGGAATGGAAGAAGTTGAATGGCAGAGAGGGATTATAAATAGGTATTGCATGGGAATGAAGGTGGTGAGAAGAAGGTACAAAACCTTACCTAAAGAGTCATGCATGCTTAATTAAGCAAGCACATACAATTTAAATTATTTTATTTAAATTTATTAAAATAAAATTAAAAAAAAATTAATTCTGTAACCGTTACGTCAACATGTCATTTAGGTTGAATTGTATTATTTTGCATTGTTCGACAACTCAATTACTATTTGGTGTGTAGTTTGATGGCTTATTTGACTTTTATTCTTAACTTTAATTAAAGAAAAATAAAAATAACTTTGTTGACACTTGAGTTCTTTTAATTCATTTTATGGGCCTTGCTGAATTAATGATCATCAATTCGATCAAATTGATTATGATTATTCAATTTTTTTTTATTTCTGTGAATATTAATTAATAAAATTTAAAGTAGTAACTTATCACTTTTGAGTAATTGATAAGCCAACCACTAATGCAACTATGACTTCGGAAGATAATTTAGAATGATTAAATTACAAATATTATATGAAAACAAAAAATTAGTGAGAAGTCGCAATACATTTCAATTTTCAAGCTTTAAGCACACATCATGTGTTGGCTATACAGCTTTTCACACTACTGTAAATATCTAAGAATTAAAAATGGTGGGAAGTTAAAGACATTGATCAACTGATAATCTTATCTTTTGGGTATCATTCTCATCATCTTAGACCCACCTTCATAACTATCTCACATTAGCTTTTTAAGAAAAATGCATAGGAGAGGTAAACTGCATTATGAATATCCTACGTAATGGATCTAAAAGTGTGTATTGAGTAAATTTCATTTCTGTGTAATAGCTCAGCCCGTGGTAAATACAAGGTGTGGTGTTGCGGTAGATCTAATTATCCGAAGGTGTTCACTACGTAAATCTCACTTATATTTAATAACCCAACCTGCAAATCACACAAAAAGAGGTCAACCACACTATGGATACCTTGTGTAGCAGACCCAAAGGTGTATTGTTTATACTAAGTAAACCGCCCTAATATAATATGTAATAGTCCTGCTTCAACTCATAAAAAATAATCATAAATATATCGGACATTAGAAGGAAAAACCGCCGCCATAAAAAAAGGGTTCGATTCCTTGTGTATCACCTCATCCTCATCTATAACAAAACTATGAACTATAGGTAGCAATATGAACCGTATTGAAAATGTTCTTGAGACACATCATAGAAAAGTAACAATATCAAGAAAAGATGTCCAGTAATGAAGAAGGGGTAGAATTACTGAATGATGAATACAAATTGTGGCTAAATGCCGCCTATGGTTAAAAACCATAGCCCTGTGTGTAGTATCCTGACCAACCTGCAACGTATAGTATACACAAGATATATAAACATTGTTCTTGTCTAATAGCTCAACTTGCAAACCGCACATATATACGAGATAAACTACATTAGAAATATCTTGTGTCAGTTGCGTGGCAAATTAAACTACTAAAAATAGCATCTTTAAGGTATGTATGTGTTTAAGAAAAATAGAAACCTATTTAAACTAAATTTTTGTCTCATATATTATATCAACCAAAATTAGACAAATGCCAGGCCACAATCTTTAGCAATCATTAAATAACGTAATTATCCAATTATATAATCCACTTCATCATAAAGTCAACACATAGCAAACCAAACTAAAAAGCAATTACTCTTCCAAAAAGAAAAACTAAAACGCAATTAAGTTTAATCCAATATATAAACAATTACCAAGTAAAGAAAGTACAGCACTTAACAAAAACTTTAACACATTGATAGGTCCCACCGAGATTTGAACTCGGGTTACTGGATTCAGAGTCCAATGTCCTAACCACTAGACCATGGGACCAAGCCGGTTACTTAGACTCGTATTTTTACTATTGTAAGGAAGTTAACTATTAATGAAATTGTGTACTCAAGAAATTGACCCTTTTATATAAATATATATATATGCACTATTTTAAAAAGTTTTTATTCCAATATTTTTCAAGTAAAAGTTAAATTTTGTGTGTGTGACTTTAGGCGAATTTAAATCAATATCATAATAGGGGAGATAACGAGTGTTATATGCAAAAATAATTTATCACATAATAATAACCATGATTTCTTACTTTAATTTACGGGAAAGCATACAATTATTATTTGAATCAATTGAACGCGTGTTCTTAGTGAAGTCTGTCTTATGATCTTAGTGAGAAAATTGCCATTTTGGTCTACTAACTATAGGGGTCCTCTTAATTTCAGTCCACGACTTTCAAAAGTGTTAATTGCATACCCTGACTATTTAATTTTTGTCAATTTTGCCAAATATCACCGGAATTTCCTAAACCTTAAAATAACGAGGGCATTTTAGTCATTTCATACCCTATTTCATGTTCTCCGGCGAGCTACCATTTTTTCCGGCGAAGGTGAGAACTACGCTAAGCTTATCCTTCTTGGATCTGACTGGAGAATTGAGTACATACGCTTCCATTTCTCTAATTTGCTCGGCGGTGTGCCTGTGATATTTTTTCCTCTTTTTCTTCTTGGCGTTATCGTCGTCTTCATCGTTGTAATTATCGTCGTGCTCCCTATCGCCGTCGAAATCATCGTCTGAGCGCGATCTAGCGGGGCCGTAATTCTCGCTGCTAATCTCCACCGTCTCTTCTCGCCGTCCTCTGGCGCTCCCTTCCTCCGCCGTCTCCGCGTCGGCGGCGTTCCCGGCCCTTACCGCCGCCGCATCTCGAAATATCCCGGCCTTAAATCCAAACGCGAAAACGGCAGAATCGAGAGCGGATTAAATTAAAACACAGAAGATAAGAAATCGGAGAATTGAATTGAAGTTGAAGAGGAGACTTACGAGACTAAGGGAGAGAGCCGGAGAGGGAAAGGAGTCGACGGGGCGAGAAGCGGGGTGGTTATTTGACATTTCCACAACTCCCATGGCAGTTAAGGTGTGAGAAATGGCGTCAGTTTTAATTTATGGAGAAGAAAGACATGTTGAATTTGAAGGAAAGCGTTGCGTGAGTGAGTGTAGTTCTCACCTTCGCCGGAAAAAAAAAATGGTAGCTCGCCGGAGAAGATGAAGCAGGGTGTGAAATGACTAAAATGCCCTCGTTATTTTAAGGTTTAGGAAATTCCGGTGAGATTTGGCCGGCAATTTGGCCGGAGTGACCAAAATTGACAAAAATTAAATAGTCAGGGTATGCAATTAACACTTTTGAAAGTCGTGGACTGAAATTAAGAGGACCCCTATAGTCAGTAGACCAAAATGGCAATTTTCTCTGATCTTTTTTTGATCATTTGGAAGGGGAATACCCAGAAAGTACAAGAATTTACAGCCATTGCCACCACGATGGCACACCAAAGGTGTCTTCGTCTATAGCTTCTAATATTTCAACTAAAGGTTTGTTGGAGGATAAAAGTGCCTCAAACCAGTTTGCTAGCTCTGCCGGCAAGCACATCGGTTGGTTTGTTCTGTTCGCATGCTATGCATTCACCTTCTACCCCCCAGAAAGGTCATGACTCTGCCCCTGGCAATTCCAAAATAGACCATCCATGACAAAAAACAAAAAGGAAAAGAAGCTCAAGAGAGCATGCGGTTATCCGCATCAAAGCCAAAGTGGCTGAAGTCACGATCATCTCCAAACATCATATCATCAGGGGGTTCAGCCATGTCTAAAAACCCATTGTCATCATCATGTGGATCATTTCCATGATAGTATTCGTCATCCCGCCTGGTTGGTGGTACCAATGTCCTCCCAGAATGATGGACGGTCGTCCTTGTTATCTGTTTGCCATTGGCAGATCCCCGCACCACTATATGTTCATTCTCCGCGGCCGCTCTTCTTGGGATATGTCGTCCACCTCCTCGACCTCTATTAAGCTGCGATGGTTCATAGGTTCTGCTGGTGTTTACTGTTGTTTGATACTGTTTGCTGGTCTCCCTTGGGTGGTACTACACTTCATCAGTGTGCTCGTTTGTGATCTTTGCACTCCTCTGCCATCCTTGTGTTGTAGATAGTTTCTTAGGTGCATTATTTTGTTGATGCATAACATCGTCTGTCTGGTTCTCCTCTTCCAGATTCTGCAGAGGAGCAAATCTTGATACATTTCCTCCCATCTGCTGATTAACTCTGTCTACATTGACCTGCTGCTCTCTATTGGTGTATCTGCTTCTCTCTCCCATTCTCTTCATAGGTTGTCTCTCCTTACACGATACCAACATCCAAGTTCCATATTTCTCAGTTGCATGAGGGGTCACCACAGGTGTTTTGACTCTCAATGGAGCAGTTGAGGTGGTGGCGTTATCCTTCCCTCCAGCATCACCATTCTCAGGTTCATGTCTTGGTTCAGAGTTTGCTTCTGGACCTGTTGTCACTCCACATTGTTCACGTCGGTGACCATACAATCCACACTTGAAACATACAAGGTGGATCCCCTCATATTCAATTGGCCAGAGTTTCTGCAAGAAGTTGAACTTCGCCACTAAAGGCTTTGTGACATCAATCTCTACACAAACGCGGGCAAATTTACCTTTGGAAACCAAACTCGTAGTGTCATCTATCTTGATTGGCCGACCGATTTGTTTGCCTATCTTCTTGAGGAAATCTTCATCAAAGTACTCAATAGGGATCGCTGGCAACCGTAGCCACACTATTAGCTTCTCTGTCTTGTTCTCAATCGGATCAAAATTAGGAGCCCATTCCTGCACAACAAGGTAATGCCCCAAGATCTTCCAGGGGCCTTCGAATCTTGCAAAATCAAGATCCCGTTGAGAATCAAATTTGACAAGAAAATAGTCATGGGCAAGAGCAATCAGTTCCATTTGTTCTTCAGGTTTCCAGAGGACTTGAAGCCTTCGAAGGAGATAAGAATATCCCACTGATCGACCCAGTACATGGATAATTAGCGAACGCCGCCACGGCCTTCGCAATCGTTCTTTTTCAGCTTTCGTAACCGTGATCACAGGATATTCTGGATTGATATGGGCTTCATCCATCTCTTCATCATCAGATACTGTCTCTTCAATTGTTTCTTTATTCAAAGGAACTGTTGTTTTAATCCCCTGCAAGGCTTGTCTATAGGAGGCTGAAGGCGGTGTGAGGAATTCCGGCTGGTTGTCGTCCTTATCAGACAAAGACGACTCTTGATTCTCCACCGCCATTGGAACGGATGAGTTTCCTTCCTGCATACCAATATTTCGTTTTGGTTTCTTGGTGCTGCGAACTAGTAAGTCTTGTTCCTCCGACGATCTGCCTTTTTCGGCCGGCGAACTCATTCCAGAGAGCACTTCTCGATCTTCACAAAATTTTCTTGGTTCATTCTAGTCTGACCATTTTCTCTGATCTTAGTCGACAAATGATTACATGGAGGTAAGCCATCATAGGTTGCCCATAACGATTCAATTTAAAAAGACTAATAGATAATTATTACATACTTAAAGTTAAATCCGTGTGATTTAACATACTAATGATTCTAACAAACTTGACTAGCTAAGGTTGCTCACATGATTTCTTACTAAATAATACAAATAAAGTCATGCACGGTTTATATTTTATTAACGAAAACTAATATCACACGGAATTTCATTTTAAATTATTGTTCAATATTAGTAGTTAATTTAGAATAAATCAATTTGATGTGAATTGGACTCGAGTAAATGAATTTATATTTTCCTTGAATATGTATTGTCCTACTGATTCAAGAAATATCAATGCATCGCCTAACCCAGCATATTTCAATTCCAGTAAATTAAAGAACAACTAACGCACATCACTTTCCTCTGATCGGTTTAAAATTCTTGCTATAGGAGTACCATTTCCAGATTTTAAGGCAAGTAAAATAGGTAACAACATAGACTCTCAATATTTAAAGAGTTCAATATTTATTTTTGATATAGCCACTTAAGAAATTTTAAAAAATTTGTAATTAATCCTAAAACACATTAATTTTATCCCAAATCACTTCCCTCTCTTAATAATTATGACCTAATTAATTTAGCATAACAAAACCATTATGTTTTCCCAATGACACAGATGATATCTCAAGTCCTGAATCCACAGAGATAACTTGAAGTAAAAAATTATATATTTTAAATATTGCGCTTATACTTTTGACATGGCCTTATTTATTTTAAAAAACGGGACCACAAAAATCCAAGGGAGTAGTTTATGGGTCGTTATACGGTGGACCATGGTCACAAAACGCCTCAGTTTCATTAAGTAAAAGAAACGGATGCGGTAAGTCTTAATGGAGTTTTGTAAAAGATACTATAGTTCATCTCAAAAGATACTGCCTCACATTTGTTTTTATATTATCAAATGAAACTGTAGTTATATCGAAATGAAATTGTAGTTGTGTTGAAAGGAAATTGCAGTGTATATAAAATAAAACTGAATAACAGTTTCACATTTTTAAGTGTATATTGTCCAATGAAACTGTTGTTATATCAAAATGGTATTATAGTTGTGTTGAAAGGAAATTGCAGTGTATTATAAAAGAAATTATAGTTGTGTTGAAAGGAAGCTGAATAACAGTTTCATATATTTGAGTGTATAATTTCAAATGAAATTGTAGTTATATCGAAAAGGAACTGTAGTTGTATTGAAAGGGAAATGCAACTGTTTGAAAGATAACTGCAATGTATATAAACTGAAATTTAACGGAGACTGTTTCAATCATTTGTTTCATTAATCAAAACGACGTCGTTTGGAGACATATTGCACAGTAAAATTTGGGATGCATGCTCCACGGTAAAATTTGCGAGTAGTTTACTATTCTAACAAATTCAATCACATCTAAATTAACCTATATTTCAAAAAGTAATTAGAATAGTGAATCCCTAATCTCGAATCTCACACCATTTCCAAACGAGTGTTTGTTAAACCAAAATCAGCAAAAGAATAAAGGAGCAAACAAGCACCTGGTTTGGCCCATTAATGGAAAACGCCCGAATCCGTTTAGAGTCCAAACTCTTCTTTTTTCCGTTCTCTCAGCTGCGAGTTCACAAACGCAACCGATCCGAGCGAGAAAACTGAGCTGTAGTGGAAGACAGGGAGATTTCCTCGAGGGCCCGTCATCTCTCTCGCCCACGAATAAAGTGCAGTATAGAACCACTGTTCTTCTTTATTCATTGCTCTGTGGTTACTCCATTGATTTCTCGCTCACTTCAGGTATTTTTGTTGGACTTTTTTTTGTATGATTATAGTTCATTTCACATCCTGTGGTGTTGAGTTCATATGCAATGTATTATTCTGTATATATGTTTAGCTTTTAGTGCGATAATGAACTGGAAGGAATGAAGGATCAATCGATTGATGAATTCCGGTTCGTGACTCGGTTTAAGGATTGTGGAATTTTGTAATTACAGTAGAGACGTTTTGTAGGGTTTGATGTTTCTGGTCAATTGTCCAGTTAAGTTGTCTGTTTTCTGGTTTCATTTGTTGATAGTGAGGCATGAAAGGTTTTGGAATTTCCATTGAATATGGCATGGTGGAGAGGATGGAAGGTTGTTTGTTAGTTTTGTGGCTAATTAGGATGTTAAAGTTGTTAATCAAGTTGTATCTTGGTGGATTTGTAGTGGCAGGCTGAAAGCAATTAGGAGCCAAGCTTTGGTGTAACCTCCATTAATATGAAGATGATTAAACATTCACCAGCAAACATTAGAGAAATGAACATGAATGTTATTCATAACTTTGAAGAACACTTGTAACAAAGTATAAACAACAGCTTAATACTCCAGTTCAGTAAGGGACAGCTCAGCATAAGGACTAACTAGTCTTTTCACATATATGTTTGTTATGAGCGGTTACTGCCATACATTAGCCTGTATATATTAGCTTCTGATTGTATTCTCTGTAGAGTTTTCCAGAACATATTCCACCATTGTTTTGAATAAACTTTTGGTTCTGTTTCTTACCATCATGTTGAGTGGTGATCTCTGTTAATTCCGATAACTTGTAGTCGGGTGCTCGAAGCACAGTAGACCTGGTTACATGATATGGTTTGGTGGTTAGAAAGTATGGAGTATTAGGTAGAGAATTGCTTTGATCCATGGAGAAACATTATTTTAGGTTTTGAGAAGCGCTTGATGTTTCCTTGGTCTACTTTTCAGAATTTCTCTCGTATTCCATATGGTTGATTGTATGTACTATGAAGTGAATATTGATCATATCGTTTCTTTTATTTGGTTAACATGCTTCCTCAATTTGATACTTTGACAATTCGTCTTTAAAAATGTAGAGTTAAAGCAAAGTAGTTCCATTTCGAGTGCTTTATGAAATTATATTGGCTTGCCTTAGCTCTTTGAGAAGTGAAGTCAATTACTGTAATATACTTCTCTCAGTTTTTGCAGTTTATGTTGATCGGTATGCGTGTCTTATCTAGACTCTTACATTCTTAACTTTGTCATCATGTTCGGGGACAGGAATACACTCCTCATCTCTCATCATGTTCAGGCAGTCACCTACAAATAGGAACCATAGGTCAAAAGGATTAAAGTCCAAGCACATTCTGCAATTCTGTCTGTTGCTTGTTGTTTGCTTCTGGCTGATTTATCAAGTCAAACGCTCCCACGAGAAAAGGAAAGAATTTGATGACAATGATTCCAAGTTTTCACTAAAGATGGGAAGCAGCTTTGATCCTACAATGTGGGGAAGGAAAGGTCTCCTTCCCCATTCAGAGGAAATAACCTTACCTAATGGCAAGCAAGATAAGCAGGTGGAAGACGAGAACCCAGAAGAAGATGAAGAGAATAAGCCTGAAGAAGAAGAAGAAGCAGAGCAAGATCAAGACAGCAAGTTTGAAGATGAAAATGATGAAGATAGAGGAGGTGGAGATGATATCGTTGACGAACATAATCAAGAGAAGTCGGGTGAAGAGGTTGAACAAGAGGAAGAATTTGTTGATGATGAGAAAGATACAGAGGTTGATGAAACTGACATGAAAAATTCTCAGGACCATGAGCTTGATGAAGACTCCAGGAGTACACATGAGGCACAGGAGGAACTTTATAAAGCAGATGATGCTTCAAGTGCAGTGACTCATGATACACAAACAGTTACCACTGAAAATGAGAACGGTGGCTTAGAGGCTGCTAATGAGAATGCTGAAGTAAAAAATCTTGAGCATGAAAGCAATCCTGACAAGAATATTAGTTTTGTTCAACACACATCACTGTTAAAGTTCGATGATCACGAAACAACTGGGAGTAACAGTTCCTTAAATACAACAAGCCTCGAAGAAAGTATTCCTAAGCATGTCTCATCGGATTCTAAGAATACCTCAATTGTGAATCTTAGGAGTGTAGTGGAATCAAATAATACAGAAGTGAGTGGAGAGACACATGACGTATCCTTGCAGAATTTGACACAATCAAGTTTTGATTCTACCATTGATGGTAATGTCACTACGAATGAAACAGCTGGTGGGGAAGACTCTAAGTTGCCAACCGCTGTTATTCAGCAGGGTAACCACTCTGCTCAGATTGTTGACGACACTCGGTCTGATTCTAACTCAACTTCCATACAAAATGAGGATTCAAACTCGACCTCAGTAAATGCCACACAGGAAGATGGAACAGGGGATAAGTCACACTCTTCGGGAGCAGATACCTCCAATGAGGTTAAAGCTGAGACATCCGAAACTGCTGACAAAACTGGTGGAATAGATGAAAGGTTGGAGTCCTCAAATATCGAGAATCTAGGTGAAATTGTCCAAGATCTAATTGATCCTTCTGACACTTCCATTCCCTTAGAAGAGAAAGACGTTGTTGATACAGATCTGGAAACTCTTCCTGACATACAAACTGAAGGAAGAAACACTGAAGATGTTGCAGCAGAATGAAATATCTTATAGAAGATTAATGAAATAGTTTTGTTGATGCTCAAGTTTTCTCATATTTTGGGTTCTTTGTTTTATTAGTATCCCAAGTTCTGAGAGTGTTCATTAGTCTGAATTATTGGTAGTTTTCTGGAAAACACATTTACATCCTAGCTGGCAAAATATAGGCAAGTTGGTGTATTTCAAGGGAAGTAGCTTGTACAATCATTTGTAGTTAACCATTTTCCTCTTTCATCCTTAATTTTTACTTGTGATTTCAGTATTAGCTTGTGCTTTGATCTTGAAACCTATCACTTTTAAACTCGAAAATTAAATTATCAAATCTGTAATCTTTTTGTCACTACATCCATAAATATGGTAGACAGAAGCAGTATAAGTTGCAGAGTTAGTCTATAAGGTTATGTTAGCAAACTTTTCAAAGCTCTTGGTTTTTTGGTCCGTCTAAGGTACTTTTTTTTTAATGTACCTGGATTCTAATTCTTTGGGGAATGGTAGGAGACCCCAACGATGACTTTGACCGGTTTTGATGTTTGCGTAAAAGCTAAGGAGTTGTGCAATAATCGAATTTTGCCAGACCAAAACCCACCAGGTGCCACTTATTATAGTGCATGCCAGCCTAGACGTACCTTATGCTCCTAACTTTCGAGGAAAATGATAATAATTATACCAAGAATCAGGACATGTCATATTAGTAACGGACAAAAAAATTTAGAGTAAACGTGATTGTTGGTCTTAATTATGACTTAGCAATTATAGGTCGCCAACACCAATCCTCGAAAAATAGGTAAAACGTTTGAAAATAAAGAACAAATTTGTAGTGAAATTCAATGTATTCAGAATAATAAGCCTCGAATTTTATATAGCGATTTCTCTGGTTAATTCCGTTAACGAATGAGACCTCAACCTGCTAATTAGCTATGGAAAATCTCATGTGAAACATAAAGGTAAAAGCTCGTTTGATTTTGATTTCCATCACGAATACGAACTGTGATTTTTTTAGAATTTATACCGAAGAAAATAATACTTTCCTTGTCCCAATGAGAACATAGAACACTCTCCTTGTGTCCGGATGTATAGTTCAGTTGGGTAAGATTGAATCACACCCAATATAGTTCAGAAATCGTAGCCGAAGTCACACTAGTACACTAATGAATAGTTGAATTACAATAAAATTTTGTCGAACTAAAGTGTAGGAGTTCAAGAGAGTGAGAGATTTCACCTATTGTGATCAGGTAGATTACCGAACTTTGGATTCTCATTGAGAAGCGACGCCCACATGTGATGCCAAATAAGAATTCATTCATTCCTCAATCAAAACTCATCGTACAAAATACAAATCAATAAATGAATACAAATATACAATGTACAGTGGCCAGCTAAAATGGCTAAAATTAAGGGAATCACGAGAGAATCTTTTCATTCTCGATCCGCTTGCCTCAACTCTTTACGTAGCTTCTGAGAAAATGACCGACAAGCATCCATGCTTAGATCCATTGCCGCCGCCAACGCCACGAACGCGGCGGCGTCCTCCGTGCAGCTCACGTGCTGCACCCCAACTTCCACCTCCGGCATGCTGCGTTTTCCGTCGCCGGCCACCGTCGACGACATCACGAAACCTCTGTACAGCATGTGGGCCCACGACCCGGATCCCTGATTGGACCCGAAATCGGATCCGGGCCCGGACCATGAACCCGAGCCGAAATCGAAGCTGCTGCTTGGACTAGTCAACGGCGTAGGTCCGTTCATTATGTCTATGTTAAGGTTGCCGCCGTTCTTCATACTGATCGTCGAGTTTACTAATGTGACGGTGTCTGTGATCCCGTCGGGGATTAATTCAAACCGGAACCCTAGGGGGTCGCCGGCGCCGCTCTCTCGCCACGCCTCCAGGCGGCCCCACGGCTTCCACGTGCCTTGGCCGGGCCGGAGAATGAGCCACGCGCCGGGATTCGACCGGCTCACTCTGTCACTCCCCGGCGACGGAACAAATGGCGTCACCATTGACGCCGCCGCCACCGGCGAGCCGGAGAGGTCGTGGATGGTGATCGACCATCCTTTCCGCTCTTTCCCGGGTTTTTCATTCTCATCTGTTCCGCTAAAGCAATTTGCTGATGTGCTCGGCTCTGAAAGTGAAGATCTGTTCAATAAAATAACACCAAAATATTAGAAACCTATATATATTTCTTTTTTTAATAAATAGTTTTATAATTAGAGGGCCTAAAGTCCTAAAAATTAAATAATTAAATACGAACCTGGATCTCAAGTTACGATCGCAGCTGTTTCTGAAGCTGAACTTGCAGGAGAAAACCGGCTGCTTTACATTCCCATTGACCTGAAACACCTGAGGACTGCATTCGGGTTCTCCATCAAACTGGAACACGAATCTCGGGTCGGGCTCGGACTTAACATTAACATGCAGACCCGCACCAGAAGAACCCTTAATTTCGACCCACCCGTTCTGCAACACACACCCTCTGCTACTACTCGCGCTGTTCTCCAACCCCTTCAAATCCAACGCCACCGCCACGCTCCCCACGCGCTTCCCGCCGTTAAAAAACCCGCACCCGATTCCACTCCGGCCGGAAAATATCTCAATCTTTAAGCTGCAACATTTCCCCTTCAACCTCTCCACCATCTTCTCAAGCTCCGATTTCTTCAAGGTGTAGCAGGCGTGAACCCTAGTCTCCACAACACCCTCCGCGTCTTGGATCACCGGCACCGTCGAAAATTGGGTGGCAAATCCGCCGCTAAGCTTGATTTTACAGTAGCAAGAGTCCACCGGCGTTCTATACTTCGCCGGAAACTTCAACGCTAGATTTCCGATGTTAATTCGCACGAAAGGACACGGATCCATGGCTGGCCTGCCCTCTCTCCTGGGGAAAAAAATTCTCAAATCTGAAAAGTTGTTGAGAATCAAACAGAAAGTAAATAGAGAGAGCGTAGTTGAAAGGGGATATATAAGTGGAGGAATCTTGGTGAGATTAAGAAAAGGGGGGAATGAGCTGGGTTGCACGTATGTAGAGGAAAGGGTGAGCCAGCGACAGCAAGACGAATCCGGTCTGGCAATTAACCAAGCATTTGTTGTGCGCTAACTTGTCCCTTCTGGACTTCAAATTATAATACTAATACTAATATAAAAGTATTGCCTAGAAAAAGGTATCTAGTGAGTAAAACATATGATTTTTGCATAAAAAAGATTACGAGTTTAGTTTAAATAATAATGTTTGACCTTTGATTTAGGAGAAAGTTCATAAAAAATGATTATGAGATAAATATGCTTATTTTGCGTAGATTGGCTCAAATTAAGAATACGACCTGTGTTAGAAAGTTGAATTTGAAATCGTATATATACCAATGACTTTGTGGTCTATTGACTTTTCTAAATGGAAAGTTATGGTTCAAAACCCACCCTACCGATGCGATATTGACTCTTTATACTTCCGTATGTGAAGAAACGTAATTTTGAACCAATACAAAAAGCTAACAGTCTATGATCTCAAAAAGTATGTATTTGACCTTTTCAATTTAGGTTTTTTTTTTTTTTAATATAAATTTCAACTATCAATTAATTCAATTGGAATGTATAATCAACCAAAATTTTGACATTGATTTACTGAAATTTAGGCATCTTTTATAATTTTATATATAGTAATTTATCATGTCTAAAATTATTATTTTAATAATATTAATTATATCGTAATTATTACTCAAATAATCTAGTATGTTTTTAATATAATATGAATTCTACAACTATAATTTTAAAAATTATATACTATTATTTTTAAAAACATATTTTAATATAATTAAGATTTAAACATTAAGTATTAATCTGAAATATATATTTTTGTGTATCACGCATATAAAATACTAGTATGTAATATGAATATATGATAATCTATATGTAATATGTTAATTGTTAAAGACTTTAATTCATGTAACCTAATTTATGTTATAATTTAAAGACTTGAATTGTGGATTTATGGATGATTTATGTTCATTAATTCGGTTTGTTTTAAGTACTAATATTTTGGATAATCAATTAACTGACTAATTAATATAAATAAATTCAATTCCGTTAAAGTAAAAATACGACTCCGTAAAATGTAGCTCGATTAATGGTCAGGTATTTAGAAATTTGAGTAAATCAATAAAGCAAAAAAAATTTGATTGACCATTAATCAAATTAATTATTGAGTTAATGACCGATTTGGTCATTGACTATAGTCAAATTATCGATTTGATTCTCTATTATATTTTTACCAAATTAAGTTATCAACTTTGAAAATCCTAGCCAATTTTGTCTTATGCAATCCTCCTATAGCTCAAATAGATGGGATGGCGAAATTGTGTAAAATTTTTAAAGTTGAAAACTTAATTTGGTAAGGATAATAGTCGATGACCAAATCGATAATTTCGTTATAGTCAATTGACTAAATCGATTATTAACTTTTAATTATTTGTACACCCCACCCAAGCACAGAAGCACTCATATCTCATAAATAAATTAAATTTTGATACTATCAATTTTATAGTAAAATATTACTCCATATATATATATATATATATATATATATATATATATATATATATATATATATATATATATATATATATCACATGTGTATTTTAATTTTATCAATGACTTTTTCTTTCCATATAGAAAATATTATAAAGCATTATAAATACTATTAAATATTTTATAAAGTCAAATCATTTATATTGTATTAAACAAATCAGGTATGTTTACTAATAAGGTGATAGTGTATATATAGGGGTGAATAATGAAATATTGTAATTATTTATAGCTTTCACCTTTAATTTTATTATTTAAATATATATTATAAAAAATTCACGGATATTTTTACAAAGCTCGAACCCACCCAGTGCAACCGGGTGCCACCACCCAGTGCAACCGGGTGCCACTAGACCACAAGGTCTTTAACTCATGAGTAATTTACTAGTATGCACTTATACGAAATGATTTGTATGGTAAGGTTTATCAAAATTTTCATCTATTTATAAATTAATTGGTGTTATCATTAATTAAATCATATCAAACCATATAAAAAGCTTGATTTATCCAAGAAGAGTAATAAAATATTTTATTTTGTAATAGGCAACAAGAGTAATACGTTATAAGATGAGCTATGAGCAAACCTTTAAAAAAATAATAAATTATAACAAAAAAAAAATCTTTGTGACAAACTCAATCAAAAATATGTTATCAGAATTTTTAGGATAAGATCAAGCTAGATACGTAACGAGAGTAATACGTTATAAGAAGAGATGGATGTAACGTTTTTCCATGTCTAGAAGTATAGATAGGAGTAAGGTGTGGGGCACTGGTTACAACCGGAGAACAGCTGTTTGGCAAATTGCTTTGATGGTGGAAAGGTATGAACAAGTTGGAGATAATTGGGTGTGCAATTTGAATGGCCCCCACAAGCTAGCCAACCTTATTATTGTGGCTTGTGTTTGGAGGTTTTGTTTGGTTGTCTTGTAGTTAGCACAGCTATTTGCTTGTCTTGTTCAAAATATCTTAGGACGCCAACTATGAGTTGGATGTATACATTGGATGATTTCAGGTCCATATCAATGATAGTGTTGTTGGCCTCTACAAATTCATTTTTTTATTTCTACTTTTCTAGATAGAATTAAAATATTATAATAAATGCTCATGCTATTTTTCAAAAGGTCTATAACGAATAAATTAGTTATTTTTATTTCCTAGGTAAACCGTTGTGACTTTACTTTTACTTTGAAAATTCTAAGAGCAAGACCCGCGGTCAAGTTGTTACTTGGAGTATTTTGTTAGGGTGTGTTTGAAAACTTAAAAAATATTTAAAAATTTGGGTTACTCATTTGTCAGAAAATGAACTAAACACACCAAGATAATTTTCTGGAATGCAAATTAAATAAACACTGAAAAATAAATTATTTTCTGAAACATTTTTCATAAGTCATTTTCTTGACTTCCAAACGCGCATTTAGTTTAAAGTGCCAATAAGATGGAAAAATAAATAAATAAAAAGAGAAAAAACAAAAGTTAAGGCAATAATCACCAACTAACAACCCAAAGAATCTCCAAATTTGAAATTGGCACAGTATATACAGCTATGGCATTAGAGTCACAGGGACCATGCCGTTATTGCTGTTTTTTTAAATTACTAATATTTATAAATCTTTTTGTCTTTGAATTTAGGAATTCGCAAATATAAAAGAGTGGACCATGGTCCATGAGGGCTGTTGGAAGGACTATTATAATGGATAACTACTATAATCTTGCACAATGTTTTAAATGTGATTTAATTTAAAGTTTGATATTCATCGAATTATCGTGATAGAAGAATATATAAATACATTTTTAGGTGGGGTGCTTTACTAATTTAAATAATTTTTTTGAGAAATAAAAATAAAGAATATCTTTATTGAACATTTATTTTATTTCATTTAAAAAATAAAAAATAAAAATTTAAAGAAATAAAATATCAAAATTAAAAGAACACAACCTTAGCGATTCTCATGTGAAATTTATGATGAGTGTTCTTTATTATGTGTAAAGCATGAATGGTTATATGATGTAAAGCATAAATATTTTATGAGGGATTTATATATATATTACTAATCAAGGTTTTACTTTTATTAATGAAGAATCTTTGTATGTTTTTTGAAACAATAGATTGTAATTATAAGAAGTTGATAATACCATTGCATTGAGAATTCAATCAAGTTGGTCTAATGGATTGTTAGATTTGTATTCACAAAAGTTATAAGTTTGATTCTCGATCGGTGGGAGTGGCTCCATCAGCCACCAGTTTATTTTGTTACTTATCAATAGGCAAGATTTATCTCATGCGCACCCAAACTCAAGTGGATACGAGTTTCTCTACCCACAAAAAAAAAAAAGTTATAATAAACATTTGCATTTTGATATATACAATCATATTACTTGTAAAATCTTGGAATAATGAATTGTGATTATAATTTGATCTTATATATAAGGAATACTCCTAGAGTAAATCACCCTCCTCTTACCGTGAAAGTGCTCAATACACATGTTGGTTGCCAAGAGAGACCATTCCCAATCTTTGCCGACCTAAAAGCATTAACCAAGCCCAGTGGCAGTCTCAATAGGTTTAATAGTTTTATTAAAGGAAGAAGTCTACCAACCTTTTCAGGTCTGAGACAAAGAATTTTGTAACACGTGGTTCTCTTCTGTGGAGAGACTTCTTTTGGCCTTTTCACCTATACTTACTATAAGTTCGGAACACTCTTACCACTTTGTAAAAAATCGAGCCTGTTAACTTAAACCAACAAACAAACAAAAGAAGGATCACTAAGCTATCTGATCCCGCTACTTCTAAGTTTAGTAGGATTTACTACATCATATATCAAAGATTAATCACATAGAATTACTAGATTTACTCCGTATATATATTGAAAAACATTCATAAACAAAACTCATTCCTCGTTAAAAGATTAATCATATAGAATTACTAGAAAATCATATACGGAGTATAATATATGATATAATGTTTGTTGAAACATACATCAATAATCTAGGATTCTAATAATGTAGCTAAGAAAGATTGAAGAAGATTCAATCATGTTCCGGATAATCATAAATTAATTACCAGATTAAATTAGTTACCTTAAGCTTGGACGACGATCATCAATGTCGTAATCACGAAGCAGCGAACCAATTAAAACACTCATCAATAGTGTCGTAGCTATGGCCGTCGTTGTTGTTCATCAACATCGTCAGGACCTCCGAAGAAGATAAGTTGTTATTGTTGATGTTGTTAGGGTAGTTATTATGGGCGATGATCGCCGCCGCCGCCTCTAACTCGTCAGCTCTCAACACAGCCTTTTTTTTCAACTCCTCCAGCGCCGCCGTAAACTCTTCAAGTTCAATTGCGCCCATGTCCTCTATTGGGAGGTCCCACCAGTGGTCCCCGCCGCCGCCGAAGCCGTCATCTCGTTCCGCCGCCTTCTCCTTCTCTCCCGCGAGTTCCTGCCACGCGCGGTGATAGCGCTGCGCGACGGCGTTCTCCTCCGGCGCGTCGTCCTCACTCGCCGGCCGCGGTGGCGCGTTGGAGAGGTAACGCTCTATCACGGCGTCGGCACTGGGGTGGCCGAAGGTGAAGACGCGCTTGCCGCCGTAAGATTCTACGATGGCCACGACTTGCGTGCCGCACAAGATGCAGAGCTCGCTCGCCTTGTTGAACAGCCCGATGCGGCGCTTCGAGAACGCCACGTGCCGGTGGCTCACGTTGTCTATCTTCTTGATCTCGATTTTCCGGCGGCCTTGAGTTTGCTTCTTCTTGGCGGAGTTGTTTTCCATGGCAGAATCTCAGTTTCCGACGTACTGTAATAAGATGTAGTATAATATAATGCCTCCTAGGGTTTTCACAACCCTTTTTACTACCATACATATACATAATCCTATTACATCAATCTAAAATTTCTATAAAAAGAATCAGTTTGTCCCCTTTTTTGGGTCTAAAAGAAGGAAGTTTTTGACCTAATTCCACAATATCTTACAGTTAATTGCAAAGTAGTAGCTACTATTAAGTACCGGAGTACTAAATATCATATAATTAATATGAATTTCGGCAAATTATTCTGTTTACCCGAGTCCAACTTGCAAAAAGGACTCACGTTCAAAAATACACAATTTACATATTGATTATTCACAATTTATATATTGAATATTGCGTTCACAGTATATATACATACTGAATGTTTATAATTCAAATTGTAGACAATCAATATGTAAATGGACACGGGTCAACCTTGCAAGGTGGGTCTGGGTCCATGGTATAACTATTGTATTATTTTGATATGGGCTAATCAATATATACTCATATATTCTAGTACTAGTCATTTCTATGCGCAATGCGCAAAAATATATGCTCAATATTTATATTTTAAAAATAATTAAAGTCTAAATGAAAAAAATGATTTGTTATATTAATCTAATATATGATGTCTACAAATATTATTATCATTAAAGAATATAAGAAAATATATGGATGATGCATGCGCATGGTAAATTTAATGAAAAAGATAACAGGAGTAATAACAGTAAGTATAGTTTTGTCCAAAAATTTATATAGTACAAATCTAAAAACACAATGTACAAAATGGTTAGCATTAAAAATGTGAACATAAATGAAAAATATAACTTTGGTCGAGACTTATTATGTTTTTAGATATAAATGGATGTTACTCAATTAATCATCATACTATAGGATAAAAATTAAAATATTCTTGGTATAAATTATAGAGAAATTTCTTAACATGTAATTTAAAATTTCTTATTGCCAGTCTTGTGTTCCATGGCAATATCTTAAGGTGCATGCATGTAATGCCTAAGGTTTTCATTCATCTCTTTTGATTACTTATATACTGTCAAGCAGAATATTCTTACAGGAATCTAAAAATCCTTAAAAGAATCCGTTTGTCCCCGCCTTTTTGGGTCTAAAACAGGGAAATTTTTACCTAATTCCACAATATCTTGCAAAGTACTACTACTAAATATTAAATAATTAATATTATTTTGATATGGGTCAATCTACCCATATAAAAATTAAAATATTCAACCGAAGTACAAATTATAGATCGAGAATTTGATTAACATATAATTTAAATTGACAGAATATTTCCTATAATCAAACATGTGATTATATGATTATAACAAATTTACAATATTCATCAATATATAAATCTTTTATATATTTTTCATTAATTCATCATATATTATATTAATCCATATATGATCAGTGATAAATGCATATGAAAGCAGTACCAATCAAATTCAGAGAGCATGATTAGAGGAGAAATTAGCAACATTTTGGTAATGATGGTGACCATGGATTGTTTAATTTACACCTAGCAAATTAAACATGCCATCATCCCATCAATTCAATTTATTATCCATTCAGGTCTTCCCAAACACATTGAATGATTTATTGATCTCTTTTGATATGTTAAGCTAAGAGGGAAGAATTATTGGGACACATTCATCGATTTATCTCTTCTAATTAGTTAAGAAAAGAGAACAGAAAATCGATAAAACCATCAGAATGGGAGTACAATCTTTTCAATCTAGGGTTTAGCAAATTCCGCCATGATCAATTGGAGTGCACTTTTCTTGAGCTCATCCATGGCGATCATCACCTGTTGGAGCTCCGGCAAGCCAAGCTCGGAGATCGGAGCTTCCCACCAGTACTGGCGGCTCCGCCGCCTCTCCGTTCTCATCCGGCCAAGCATCTCTCCTCTCTTCTTCTCCATCTCCGACGCAGCCAGCATCTGCGTGAGCTGGAGGTTCATCTCGCAGACGGCGGCGCTGCGGTGTAGATCGGCGGCGCCGGAGACTGTGTGAGGGTTCCGGGAGAGGAAACGGTCGAGAATGGGGCCCACGTTGGGGTTTCCGAAGGAGAAAGGTTTTCCGGCCGGCGAGAAGACTATAATTGCGATCTCTACGCCGCAGAGAGTGCATAGCTCGCTGGCTTTCTTGAAAAGGCCAGATCGGCGCTTGGAGAAGGTGACTTGTAGGTGAGTCTTCGTCTCTATTTTGGCGATCTTGATCTTTTGCCTGCCCATGCTTGGCTTCTTCGCCATGGCTACAAATTAAAGCTCAAAATTCACCAAATATTGACTGTTTCGAGCTTGTTGTGGAAACATAGAATCTGGAATGGAGTATTTAAAGGGTCTCCAATCTGATCTCCATCAACGACATTATATTGTTTTTACTACGTTCAATTAATTTTCATTCATTTTAGTATATGCAGCATTTCTATCTTCATAAATTACCCAAATGATATGGGAGTTAATTAGAAAATCCCATGTAATTATCATTTAAAAGGTTTTAAGTTCAATTTTCACATGCATCATATATACTATATTTGAAGCAGTTGTACTGTTCTTATTTTGCTGGCGAGAGGGTTTTGAATTAGTCCAATGTCTTTCTACGGGGATGAAAGAAAAGACAAGACTGTTGGTCCCGGATGAGCAAGCTATAAAGTCTAGAAGGGGGGTTGAATAGACTTTATCAAATTTTCGATTCTAACTCAAAGTGAGCTGAAAAGAATTAAGGAAATAAATTTCCTTGCAGCGGAAGTCTCAAGCTTGCGTAAAATATGATTGTAGCGTTTTGTAAATTGTGTGCTCGTGTGAATAAGAGTTATGGGGTTAGTTGCACAATAATAATAATAACAGTAAAGTAAAGTGCAAGAGAGGAATTTGAGTGGTTCGGCCAACGCAGCCTACGTCCACTGTTCTCCTTTCACTCCAAGGAGCAAATCCACTATGTATTATCACCAATACAAAGTCTGGACAGAAGCAACCCGCTTCTTCCCTTCTTGACAATCCTTGAGATAGAAAACAGCCGCACCGTCTTCCTATCCTTCACTGCCTGACAATCCTTGAGATAGAAGATAGCCGCACCGTCTTCCTATCCTTCACTGCCTGACAATCCTTGAGATAGTGAATGGCCGCACCGTCCACCTATCCTTCACTGCCTACTCAAAACTTCCCTTCGAAAGTTGGTGTTGTTGTGTTTGTGCTGGACTAGTAAAAGAATCAAAGTGATTCTTTTATCTTTTAAGCTTAGAATATGCACACTGGAATTTTATGTCTCGAAGCTGAGCTTTTCCTCTCTTTTCTGTATGTGCATTCACTGTCTCGTATACCCCTTTGGTATCCCCTTTGTATTCACTCTTGGTATTCTTTTCTTCTAAGCCTTGGGGTTTTATATTTGGGAAGAAATATTCCCGTTGCTAATTTGACCGTTTGGCAGCAGTCCAAATCTGCCAAACAACCCACATTAATTTTTGTCTCCTTCACGTGCTTAGTGGAGTTGATAAAATATTTCCTTGTTCAAGTCTCCATACTTTACCCGTTGAAGTTCCACCTTAATTTGTATCCCATGTGCTAGCTTGATCTGAAATCCCACTTGAAGTTTTCCATAAAATATTCCACTCCCATAATTCCCGTATGGTGTCTTGCATGTTGATAAGAAACTTTGTCTTCATGCTTGATTTAATATTCTTTCCACTATCTTGAGCCCATCTTTCTTGAATAAAATATTCATGCCCATTCTCCATCTTTAGCTTTCTCCTGATCACTTTGAATTTTATTTGAACTTTTCCAAATAAAATATTGTCACCCATACTACCTTTTCCCATGTGACGTTTTCCAAAGTGTATAATTAATTCCTTGGTTGAATCTTGAGTCATCAATGACATCATCACTAACTTGAAGAACTTCTTTTCACCTCTCGCAACTCCTTCTTCCAAAAGTCTTCTTGCTAGAGTATTACTCATTGAACCAATTTCATCTGAGTATTTTTCGTGATTACTGTAGCAATAGTACTATTCGCGTCACTGTAGTAATAGTACTATTCACCTCTCGAGTACTGTAGCAATTTCACTGTAGCATCGAGTTTTCATCTCTTGTGATCTCTCGAACCTCTCGATCGATCTCTCGAACTCTCGATCTCTCGAATTAACTGTAGCAATAGTACTGTAGCATCTCTCGAAAATTTGATGTCTCGCAGCCATTTTGATCCACCTCTCACGAGTCTTTTGGCTTTCCAATTCACCTCTCGTGAGTTATATCCTTCTTCTATGACATCCAAACTCCTTTCCCATCCACCTCTCGTGGATTTTTATGTTTTTCTTTGGCCTCAAAACTCCGTTCAAAAACGTCTCCTGCGGATGGTACTGTAGCACCTCTCGAATTACTGTAGCATCTCTCGAAGTACTGTAGCAGCGCGAACTTGATGTCTTGCAACCATTTTAATCTACCTCTCACTAGTACTTTGGCTTTTCAATCAACCTCTTGTGGATCATATCCTTATTCTATGATATCCAAACTCCTTTTCCATCCTCCTCTCATGGATTATTGTCTTCTTCTTCGGCCTCAAAACTTTGTTCAAAAGTGCCTCATGCGAATGGTACTGTAGCACCTCTCGAAGTCACTGTAGCAGTTTACTGAACCTTACTGTAGCAGTTTACTGAACTTGATGTTTCTTCATTTTCTTCTTTTGGAGACTAATAATTACAAATAAATTCTAACACATTTTTGGTATCATCAAAACCTAATTACAAATATTCCCAACACAGACAATATATTCTCTATCTGGGTTAATTAAAGAGTTTTGAATTACAATTTTTTTTATAAGTAAGTGTTAAACTCTGGTGACATGATTTGGTCTAATATAAATTAGTCCTAGTTATCCTATTATAATGTATACTATTTATTACCAAATCTTAATTTTCAATGAAATGATAATGCCAGATGATGACTATATCTAGATGATAGCCTTTTAATTTGCAACGGTCAAAATTATTAATTTTTATTTTATTTTTGTTAAGATAAGGCCAGATGATGTGCTCATGTGCACAAGGTAAATCTTAATCATGTGTAATAGCATAGTGGTATTAGAAAGATCATGTGCAATGACCTCAACCAAAATTTGAAAGAGTGTCAACAAGAATCAAACTTGTTATCATCTGGCACGCGAATCACGTTCCATCCACTCGATCAGGTTCCTATATACATCATTCAATTTTCACCAATATATTGCATGCTCATACGTGCCCTTGAATCCCATGCACAAAAAAAGATTGAAAATTAATTTGAATACATGGAAGTATATATGGTCCAAACATTTTCATAAATTGTGAAGATGAGATTAGATTCTATGGATCAAATGGCTGGTAATGAATGACATATTTGATCAAGTTTCGAACAGATCCAGCGGCGGCGAGAAGGGAGACAATGAAGCAGAAAAGGCTGAGTGTCTGCAAACAAAACCATGCGAAGGAGAATCTCCGAATTTTTGCTTGTGTCATGTACATTTGTGTTGGGAAATATATGGTTAGAGGCCAGAATGAAATGGCTCCCAGAAGACCCACGAAGGCGTTGAAGAAGGGGAATATCAATCCCACAATCACTGTGAATATCACGTATCCTGTTCTCCATAGTAGCCTGAAGAAGCTGAACTCCCAGAATCCAAGAATGTTGTATTCCGCCGTTATGAATCTGCTCTCCGGCCACCTTCTCCGGCTCCACCTCTCTACAAATGCAAATACTGGTTGAGTAAATACCTGCACCAGCAGACGTACACATGATCAATCATGTATATTTAGTTTTTTTGGGTCTCGAGAAGGTGCATTGGGTGTATCCTATCTTAGCTTGTGACTTTAGTTCTCAAATGATTAGACCACAATGAGTAAATCAACCTTTAATTTGGTTGTTCATAGCTGACTATCCCAACTCAAATCAAGAAGGACAATAGGCTGCTAGCTTTTTGATAGCGTACATTAGGTAAATGAATAAATCCCACATTGTGACCTAAGTGTCAAAGGATCTAGGTTGCCCCTGACCCTTTTAAACCAATAACAAAGACCAATAGATTGCTCCCGGAAAATGTGCAAAACCCCCGCCTTAGATTTGTGACTCTATTGGATCATAAGGATAAATTAGCCTATTAGGTTGTTCATAGTGATCAATTCAAACCAAGAAAATCAATAGATCGTGGCGTGCATCAGGTAAACCTCAGTTTGTAACCCTAGTCATCAAAGGATCAGAAATCAGCCTAGATTGCTCCTAACCGGTTCAAACAAGAAACTCAATAAGTTATCCAGAAAAACTGTGCAAAACCCCCACCTTGTGATAAATCAACCAGTTAACCAGCTCAAATTGAAAAAGTCCATACATGCTCATGTGAGAATTTAAACTATTCTTGTCGTTATCATATCAACATACCAACATATGACTAAGTTTCCCCAAATAATAAGTTAAAGTTCCAACTAACCATTCTACTACCATATATATCAACTTCCTATATATGTTTATTATGTATGTACCTGGTAGGCTCCAATGAGGTGGACAGCTTTGCATGCATTAGCAAAGTCAACAAGCCAGTATGGTTCAAAGAAGCCATGATCATCAGTTAAAAGGTTCCCCGGAGCATCAACTCCGAATGCAGCATAGCCCACGATCCCACACAGTGTGTAGAAGAATGATGACACCATGATCCCAACGAAGGTCGCCTGTTTCATCACTCTGTTCTCTCTCGGGGAAGCTTTTAGTGTATCCTGCAATTCTTTTAATTTCCCCATTATTATTATATACAGATAACTAAAGGTTGAGAGAGAGACTTGCCTGTATTTCAATGACAACAATGGAGAAAGCAAAGGCGATGGCAATGTTTCCAAGAGCAGAGAATGTTTTCCACATCTTATCCACAGCCGAGGTGTTGTTGTCAATGGGCACACCTGTCACACTTGTTGTTACCGGCGTTCCACCTGTTAAACACCGTTTCTTGTGTTAAACTACTTTCAATATATCTTAGGGACGACCCTGGTCCAATAAGCAATATGATTTCTGTGTATGATGTTAAGTGTTTATGTGTCATCAGTTATATAATACACATTATATCGTGTTTATGTGTGTGTGTATTATGAACCTGAATTCTATGCATTCTAAACACGAATTTTGTGTATTGAATTAGAGTCCACAGTACACTGTGAACCCTGGTCCACCACATAATGATTGTATATCAAGTCTGGCCCAACTGTGTAGGGCCTGAGTGGCAAGGCCCAAGAGCGAGGGCTACCAAGACAGAACGCAAGGGACGGAGTGGGGCGTGGAAGATGAGGCTCGGGCAAGGAGGTCTGACCCTGGGCCGGTGGTCACAATTAGCCTTTGAGGTCCGCCTGTAGGCCCGAGTAAGGTCAGTTGATCATTGACCTAGTCTCGAGGGATACTTTGTTTTTAAGGGATTATTGTTTTCTATATGATGTTAGTGGGTTTGGACCGTTCGAGTCAATTAATTCTATATCTAACCAAAATGTCAATAAACCGGCGTACCCGCGATTCTTACAGCAGAGAGAGCAATGCCGATGATGGAGTAAGTAAATGACATGATGGCAGCAACCATTGAAATGAAAGAAAGCTTGTGAAAATTTGATACTTGACTAAGGATCATCTGCACTGCTCCAAACTCAATTATGTAGTTCCGGGTTGATGGAGAGCAGTTCGGCCAATCATGCCCGTACTTGTGGTAACAGTTGGTTCTTTCAATCGCCCTGATGATCAAGACACCATCAATAAATTAAACCACTTATCACTCTACTTCATATTTAATGTTCCAACTAAGATAATCCTTATTAGTGGGCTGGGAAGCAACGAATTGAATACTACTTACCCTAAGCTAAGAGCTGTTGTGATTACGTATCCAATGCCAAGTCCAATTAGAGTAGTATATTGGGCAAGTGCGCAAAACATGTATTGTATGCCACCTGCATGTGTGGAGTTGACAACATTGAATTATATATTGTACATACCAAGTAAATTTCACCATCCTTAAGTAAGGATGTACACTGCAAAATTTTCACCTTGTGACCTAACTTAATCAACAAGGACTATATATATTAGCTGCCTTGTGATCTTAATTGACAAAAAATCATGTAAATCAGCCCAATCAAGTTGTTCATATCTAACCAATTCAAACCAATAGGTCAAGGGAGTGACCTTAGTAAACCAGACATAAATTTCACCTTGTGACCTAGCTTAACCAACAAGTTAGGACTAGGTATATCAGCTTTCTTGCGACCTTAACTGGCAAAAGACCATGAAATCAGTCCAGCTAGGTTGTTCATATCTAACCGATTCAAATCAATAGGCCAATGGAGTGACTTTAGCCAGCAAAGGACTAAGTAGACCAGTTTAAGTTACTCATAGTTAACCGACTAAAACCAATAAACCACTTATGCATGGAGTGGATTTAGCCGAACCAACTTAAGTTGCTCATAGCGGATGACCGACTCAAACAAAGAAAGTCAATAGGTGGCTCTCACAAGAAGTACACCTGACCTGTAATCTTGTGATTACTACTAGGTTACCAGTTTGTCCAACTTGATTGATTGAGTTACTCCACTTTACATATATATATACATACATATATACATACCGAGATGAGTTCTAACGGCGTCCATGTAAGAATAGTTGCGCGTGCCTTCCGGCGAGCGGTAACAATCCGTGAGTAGAATGGAAGTGTACAACGTGATGACGGAGAAGACGAGCAGAGCAACCGATCCGGGGAGGCTTCCCAGCTGCGCCACCGCCCACGCCAGAGACAGCACACCGGACCCTATTATTGCCGTTATTATGTGCGCGCTTGCCGTTATCACTGTCCCTGCATCCATCAAATAAATACTCAAAATCTAATTAACTTTAATCTTCATCAAAATAATATATATGCATACACACACATATATATACCGGAGATTTCTACAACCACACCGACATCGTAGAATTTTTTCCATATATACCAGTTCTTTTGATGCGCCCATCATCATCGAATAAAGAATCCCCTGCGCCTCCTTCTTGAACAACCACACTCGAAGTTCTCTCCATTTCTTCGATCGATCTGCAATTCTCTAATTTCAGTTCTGAATTATACTATGAGTCTGGGTCTGGGTCTGTGTAAACTTTGCATCGTAGAAATGGCGACTGATTAAAAAGAATAAAATTGAAGTAATCTAATGACAGTATCATCATCTTCAGAGATGGGTAGAGAAACTTGAGGGAATTGAAGAAAAACATTATTCTCCGCCACAGAAACAACCTGCGAAAAGCTTTGATTTTGGCCCATGATGTGTCCGGATTCCGAGGACGGTTGTCTTTTGTGGATAAAAGCGCCACATGTTCCATTAAGTTTGGAGGTCAGAAATTGAAAGCCAAGGAAAGTACGATGATGTCGGGTTAGTTCAAGATAAAGAGTCGTCGCGTGTTCTTTCTTTGCCAGATTTGACCGAGCACCATATTGACTTTTGTCAATATATGGTTCTTGGTTTGTGACTTTATGTAAGTGATATGATGCATAATTTTATCTAAAAAATTTCAAAAAAAAAAAAAGGCTAAAATATGAGCTTAAATCTCCAGGTCCGCTGTCTCACTCAATATAGGTGATTACAATTTAGCGAGGGAATTAGTCACTATGTTCAAATGTGGACATCTTGGATTACACAAAAAAAAATTGATGAATTGATTATAAACTATTATTATATTTTATTGTACACTTGATGTATGTCCACTATGAGCCAATAGCTAGTTACATCATGGATCAGAGTTTATAATATACTCCGTGATAAGTATTGTGGATCCTAGTACATATTAGGTATATACATACAATGCAATTAACCTATTATGTAATTTGGTATATTCATTGCTGTAAGATAAATATGAATTTAGTTCAAATCGTGCCCACAAAATTTGATACTAAGCTAACTCATAGAAAAGGCTTTACTATTAGTAATTTACTTAACAACGTAACTCCTCCGAGTTGCTAGATTAACTTCTATCATATAGTGTGTGTGTATTCAATTCGAATATGTAAATCTGAGGAGCATGCGCCGCAACAAAAGGATGGTTCCCTATTCGTTTCATTTTTTTCCAGAAGGGAAAAAGAAAAGTACCCCCATCATAGTGAACTGATTATTGAATATAATTTATGTTTGATTTTTTGGTCAGTTTAGTTTTTGTACGTATTCACAATAATTGATTATTATTGAGAGGTAAAAAAATGTCATAATTGGTAACGGATTGTTTATTGATAATTTTAGTCAATTTAGTTATAGCTGTCAACTATTATTTCGTTTATACTTACATATTACGCGCATTTAAAGATGATTGTACTTATGAAATTACTTATTACTTACTAAAAAAAAAAGAAATTCATGTAATCGAGTTTATATGTGATATATAAATTTTCTCCATTTCTTTAGAGTGCCATGCAACATAACGGTTTAATAATAATAATAATAATAATTATTATTATTATTATTATTATTATTATTATTATTTATGTTGATAAAACCCTAATAATATGTTCTTTAAATTTATCATACGTATTTTGTTTAATCAATAGGGAGGAGTAACCTCAGCTCATCTAGTGCTCGCTTGTAATTCTACGAGTCGCTGGAATCCCAAGAGAATCCTCCTTCACATTCTTGAGCACATCACTCGCCAGATGCTCTATAACGATCATCCCCATTCATGCGCGATGGATCGCTTTTGCCAAATTATTCGTTATGTTGCACTGTTATGCTCTTTATTATAATCATACAATATTTAGGGTTTGTTATTACTTATACATCCATCGTCGCCATTCGCTGAGGAAGTTGGTCACAAGTCCGTGGAATGATCTCTCAATATTATGATAACTAACCCAATCAACAACTATCTTTGCATCACAGTCTAGTACTTCATAATAACCTTTCGATAACCTCGTTCTCACACAAGTTTGAGCCCCCGGCCTTCATAATAGCCCATGCTTCAACTTCATCAATTAAACAATAATCAATGTTAGCAATGAAACCAACTACCTAGCTATACTCCGCGATCGTCCCGAAAGCACATCCCTCGCTCCCAGTTATGCATGTTCTTGGGTCCCTGCTCCCGTTCGTGTTAAGTATCATTCACTGATCATTCATCCTTATTGCATTTATAATAGTTGGTTTTTATGTTAATAAATATAAAATCAACATTTTGAATATGTAAAATATAAACTATTGTCAAGATCGACGAAAGATGACATAATGAGTAAAACATAATTTTTATATATAAAAATAGCAAATTTAATTTTTGTCAAACACATTTCTTATCAGGCCTATCACATTCACCTTCTAATAGTGATGGCACTTCCATTTGTAAAAAAAACAAAAAACAAAAAAAAAAAGAAAAAAAGAAAAAAGAAAAAAGGGGTCAGATTCATGCGATTATTTCACTGTAATACGGAATACACGGGTGCTATAAAATGCCGACCGGAACTTGTGTCATTTGGCCTCAAACTCCAGAAAAGTCCCTCGAAACCCCGCTAGAATCAGCACCGGCTCATTTCCTTCGCTCCACCGCTATACCTTTGAGGGCTTTGACATGGTGGATTACGCACATTTAGACTTTAACGGAGAACTGCATTTTCCCGGACCTTTTTAACGCATCTGTTTCTATTGCCAAGCCTTGAATTTATCTAATTACTCTTCAAATTCAAGGCCTTGCTCTGGGATCGGGTCGTCTTGATTTTTGCTAGGGTTTAGGTTTCAGGGTGGAAACGTTCTACTTAGTAAACCCTCCGTTTCCTGACTGAATTCTGGGTACGATTTCTGTAGAAAATTTAACCTTTCTCTTTTCATTCCGTTTTAATTTCAAGAGCTGAATGATTTCCCCGAGAATCAGGTCGGTTACTGTTATCTGTTTGTGCTGAAGTGCTGGCTGATTCTGAGATTCCTTGATAGAGCAGTTTTGAGCTCCATTTTGTAATCAAGTTACCTGTTTTATGCCAAAAATCTTTTCTTTCAGATGCTATGGGAACTGAGTTATGAAGTTCTATTGATCGTTAAGCTATATGCTTCATGCCCAAGTCTTTGATTTTAATTCATAGCATTTATAGCTTTTAAATTATGTCAAAATGTCTAAGCTTGTAGCCTGTGCCTTCCAAATTCCTTTCAAGTTTTCAAGATATGTGTTTATGCAAAAACTTTGATGCTGCTCTTATGTTTTATTGTACTTCTGTGTGTTTGTTTTCTTTATGTTGCCATGCCTAAAGGGGGAAAAAACAAAATGTGGAGATTAATACTTGCAAGTTCTAAACCTAAAGCTGTCCAATTAATGCTGTTTCGTTTGTGTTTCTTCTTAAACTTGATATTGTGTTTGCTTTGCCTTACACATCTACATAACGAGGGTTTCCATTGTCAAGCTAATCGTCTTTCATGTGTTTTGTTTATCAGTATATTTGCTAATAATAATGAATGTACCTAAATCCGCAGGTCATATGACTACTTTTCTTTCCATTTGTTTTGATTTCTTCATATAGGATGGTATAAAATCTACACTTTAGGTACTTGGCACATTTTTCTCTTGTTGCAAACGGGGTCATAAAGTAAAAATAACATGCACACAGTGTTCCTACAAGCTGGCCAATAGTATAGTTAAAATTATATGGTTGAATTATATGATGTTCTCTTTTGACCTGTTTTCTTTAATGGTTCTTTATTTTGTATTTTACACCCGTACTGATATTATTGTCCTATCAGATTTTTTCTAACTTGGGTCCTTGGCTGCCATGGCTAGCAACTCTCAGTTCACTGGCATGCAGGTAATCCTACCTAGAATTTCTTTTTGTTCCCCAAATGTTATCAAATGCCTTCTACTTTATAAAAATTATCCTCTTAGTTTGTCGGATTAGATTATAGTCTTGGATACTTGAAGTCTTTGTCCAAACTTAGCATCGCGGAGACTAAGAGGCCATTATAGAAATTGTTTCTCATATTTTATATTTATAATGTTTAATAGTCTGTCATGTATCATTACCATAACGATCTTTTGTCGGTACTTGCAATATTAAATGGTCTGTTATGTATCATTACCGTAACGTTCTTTTGTAGGTACTAGTGATATTAAATGAATGCCTGATGTACCACCGTGTACTAAACTTATGTTTCCCTTCAGTTGTTGATTTCATATTAATTATAGTACACGATATGTCTTTTGCTTTATTTTCGTCGATAATTTCTTTATCTATTAATTATAAGAAAAAAGAGTTGTTTTCCTAATTATCTTTGACGACTTGACATATTAATATTTATCCATTTATTAGTTAATATTAATTTATTCCATCTCTTCTTTTGATGGACAATTGGAAAAGCCACCTCGACCTCCTCTAGCTGGTCCTCCTCAAAGTGCTCTTCCACCTATGTCGATGCAAGTAAGTTTTCTTGCTTGAAATATACTTGAATATTGCATCCCGTATCTTTTCTTTATTATTTTTATGATGATTTTATATCATTTCCTCTTTCCTGTTTCATGTACCAGCAGCAATTCCGACCACCCATGGCTCCATCACAGCCACCACAACCATTTATTCCTGGGCCTTCACAACAATTTCAGCCTCTTGGACATACAAACGTTATGTTGCCTCCTCCTCCCCCTTCACAAGTTCAGTTTCCTCAACCCATGCCGCAGATGCATGGTAGACCTGTTGCAGGAGTGCACAATCTGCCTTCAGGGCAGGTAATTCCACCACCTGATTTTGCAAACAGGCCTGTCACACCTGTTGCAGCACCGCCTCAACAGAACTTTCAAATTTCAAATAACTATATGCCTTGTCCTAGCGGCCCAAGTTTGCCTCTTTCTTCTTCCTACACGGTATGAAAAAAAGAGCTTCCACCATAATTTATTCAAGTTATATTCAAATCACCACCCTTTTTTTTGTATGTTTTTCACTTTCTATTAATCTATTATATTTTATTTTACTTATATTGCATTGACTTCTTGTTTGGTTCACAAAATTTAAACATAGGAAATAGAAATAGGATTCCATAAAGAATATAATTGACAAAAAAATAGAATGAGAATACTATTCCATTGATTGGTTCCAAAAACAGAATACACTATGAATAATATTCCATAGTTTGTTTAGTTTAAGAAATGAAAAGGAATAAATAGTGATATGACCAAAATGTCATAAGAATACTCCCCCACAACATGTGCGCACACACAGACATATCAAGTATTATATACTTCCTCCATCCTATTTTACTTGCCCTACTTTCTTTAGTCATCCCCAAATACTGTTCACTTTCTTATTTTAAGAACCACTAATTTTTACCTTTTCTTTTTTGCATTTTTAACTTTTTAGAATGATTTAGACATGTTGGTTCCCATTTGATATAGACGTGCAAACACTAAATACATAGACAAAGAAAGAAAATCACATTTTATTTGTTTCATAAAAAATTGTGCCAAACACAAATAACCCTTATATTTTATGACGGAGGGATTGCATGTGTGTGTGTGTGTATAATGAATAGAATAAGGCTTCTTTTGGGTGTGTAATTAGATTAGTGGTGGTGAGAATGGAGCGGTTGGACTTCTCCAATTGCATTATTCCCACCACTGCCACCAGACCCTTACCCCTCTAATTGAAATTTTGTAGACCGTAGTGCTGGGTTGCTCCAATTGCAGGCCCTGCACTTCATCTAAATGATTTTCCAGATAGCAATTGAATTGTTCAAACTGCTCCCTGCCAAACAGGAGATTTAGAAAAAAGTGCATTTTGGTATTATTGAAAAATTAACTATTTAAGAATGACGGAATGGCTAATACTAAGGGGGAGTCCAAAATGGCTATTTTCTTTAAAATGGTATTGTTCATTTTGCAAAATTTCATTCCATTATTGGTCAAGTCCATGAACCAAACATGTTTCGATTTATATAATAACCAAGCCTTTATTTTCTTTTTGCCTTGGAAATCAACATTTGGTTGTTCATCTTTTCCTTTTTATTAATTCATGGTCCTTTTTCAGTAATTAATTCATTTAAAATTTATTTCCATTTTTGTCATGTTTATTTGACATTTTGTCTGCCTATCTGGTCCATTTATCAGAGATCCTTTTCCATATGTTCTTTCGTTTTAAATATCTTTCTCTTTTTCATTTACAAAACTTGATTACAGTTCTCTTTCGTTCGCCCATCATTGAAATTCATCAGTTTTCCTTCATCTTGTGGTTAATTGCAGATGGATTCAGATTCTTCTGGAACACAATATCCGACACAAGCAAGTGATCCTGGTTTTCCCGTTGGGGGACAACCATGGTTGCTAACTGGGAACCCTAACATAAAACCTGTAAACACACCTGTGCAGTCGACCAGTGAACTTGTGCCAAAAATAGAAGAAAGTAATGCTGCTATTCCGGTGCGGATTTTCTTAAATTAGTAAATTATATACAAAAATTCATATATAGCATTCTTGTTCCACCATTATTTTTAATTTTTTATTTCTCGTGTTGAGATTCTTCAAATCTTTTACATATCAGGAAGCAAATCCTCAACCTGGCTCTGTAGATAAGATGCCATCAGATTGGACAGAGCATACTACCCGTAATGGCAAGAAGTACGTGATTATATGATTTATGCTTTTGTGTATTTTACAAATAGTGGCTGAGGTGCAGTTAATATGTATCTAAACATTTAAGAGCGTCAACAACTTTAGCAATGTTACTGGAAACCACTTAACCATTTTAGTGAGAAAGAGTTGAGAGAGTATTGTTGTTCCTTCTGAATTTGAGCTATTCATTGATAGAACCAAAAACTTGCAGTAATAATACATTAATACACCATATAAAATGTTTCACTAAGAATAGACCTCTCTAGATCCAACTGCTATAGTTTTTGAAAGACAGCATCTTTGGAGCTGTTATGAATGTCTGTACCGCTTCAAGTAACCATCTTGCATGGGGTATATTCTTCAATGTGTTTCTACTGTGACCGAATTTGCTTTTATCTTCATTTTATATGTACCTTTAAGCATAATACTTGTCTTGTGCTTTGTTCAGGCATTATTAATTCCACAGCTCTAGTAATCATTGCATTATATTAATTCTGCGAAATAACCCACATTTGTAACTCATACCAACTGATCTGTGCAGATATTACTACAACAGAAGGACAAAGATCTCTAGCTGGGAGAAACCTCTGGATTTGATGACTGCAATTGAGGCATGGCTTTTATTTCTTGTACTTTTTGCATGCATGAGTTGTCCTTGGGAAGTGGGCTTGTGAGCATTCGGGAAAAGCACCAATGTTTAGGAATTATTGTTGTTCATTATTTGTCTATCTTGCCTGCTGCTTCCCATTTGTGGCAACACCCTTTTCTACCACAAAAAGAGAAATAAAATTCTGTTTGAATGCTTTTTTTACCTAACAACAAACTGCCTAGTTTGGGAAGCAAGTTTAATCTCTGTACTTTGAGGAGTGGGCTTTTATTTATTCATTTTTTACCAAGTGATGGCGAGTTTTATTTTTTGCTTATATACGCTTGCATCACAGTACTAGTAGTTTCATCATTGCTTTTTTGTTTGTTTGTTTGTTTTGGATCACATGCCCAATACTCTTCTTGGACATGCAAATTTCAAGTGTTCTTCTATCTTCCATGTTAGAAGTTTGGTGTTATTTATATTCTGTTAACTGTTTTGATTGGTTTTTCTCATTATTCTGTCTGAATTAAGATAGCCCAGGATGAATGTTTTGGCAGTAGCTAGTGAAAATATGTATCTACTTTCATCAACAGTTTTTAGTATTTATACATTGGTATCACCAGGCGACTACCCCAATCTGCTATTTATTTTCCTTTTGGCATCTTAGAACTAGAAATGACCAGTTTGTTCTCTTTGTACTCTTGCTGCTTCTCACATAATCTTTTTTCATTGGTGACAGAGGGCTGATGCAACCACTGACTGGAGAGAATGTACTAGTCCTATTGGCAAAAAGTGTGTAAAAAAGTTTTTCCATCCTTTTTCTTTTTCCCTTGAAACCTGTTCTTTGAAAGCTACTTTTCATATGTATAATTGATGCTTAAATTTATAAACATGGATACTCTTTAGGTACTACTACAACAAGGTTACCAAGGTGTCGAAATGGGCAATGCCTGATGAGTTAAAGGTCGTTTGAGCTGATAAAACCTAATAATTAGTTATGATTAGTTTTCTTACTTACCTTAATGCAAGAGCTGATAATTGTTCTCTTTGTGGTTGGGGTTCTTGGATGCTTTTTGTTCTTCTCCAAATATGGGAACTCAGTTGGCTCGTGAGCAGGTCAAGGTGGAGCCAATCAAGGCATTAGAACATGAAAAGACTGGTCTCGCTCATGCTCCGGATACAATATCTTTTTCTAGTGCCAAAGCATATTCTCCAAAAACAGAGGGTTCATCAGTCTTACCTCAAGTAGCAGGGGCAAGCCCAATACCAGTGGCACCAGTAGTCACTTCAGAATTGTCAAGCCTACCAGATAATGCATCTAGCACACCAAGTGACTCGGTTGCTGTGCAGACTCCTACCAAAGCTGCCTCACCAGTTGTTGCCAAGTCAGATGGACATGGAGTGTCAGTAACACCAGCTGCTGATTCAGTCACACCACAGATGTATTGCATTTTTCAACTTCATAAATCATAGCGTAAGTTTTGCAGCTGTCAAGAATTCGTGTTCACTGTTACATAAATTTTTGCAGGACTACTACTGAGATTTCATCAGCTCTTGATGCTGCAACTAATACAGATGGAGGTTCTCCAGGAAAGACGCAGGTTTATTGAAGAATTATATTCTAGACCCGTCATTGATGATAAGTTGATGTCTTTAAAATAAAAAAGTAGTGTCGTGGCTTGTTTTTCACTTATTTTTCTCCTGTGTTTTAGGAAGTTGAAAAAAGTGCTGGAATTTCTGAAAAGGGAAGTGCTACTTCATCAGACGAGAAAATGGCTGAGGCATCACCCTTAGTTTATGAGAGCAAACTGGTGAACTCTGTTTCTTTTCTTATGCTTTGGCCTTTGTGAATCTCTTGTTTGTGCCCCCCAAAATTTTAGCTTGTCTTTGCTTAATCAGGAAGATGTTATTGAGTAACATCAACTCTGTCTTCTTATTTTTAGTCTTGCACTAACTTTTTTCTTTCTTTATTTTAGGAAGCAAAGAATGCATTTAAAGCTCTTCTAGATTCTGCGGGTGTTGGGACTGACTGGAACTGGGATCAGGTTAATTGGGTTTTTCTAATGCTTGCTAATCCATTTGAGTAGCTTATTTACATGTTCATTAAAATTGTTAGGCCATGAGAGCAATAATTACTGATAGAAGATATGGTGCTCTAAAATCGCTTTCTGAGCGGAAGCAGGCTTTTAATGAGGTAAGTCCTCTCACAAGAGCATTAACTGTTCATATAGTATCTTATGAATGTTTATTTACCTTCACTTTCTTGCTACATGTCAATGAATCTTATGCTCCATCTTCTAGTATGTGGGACAAAAGAAAAAACTTGAAGCAGAGGAGAGGCGTGCCAGACAGAAAAAAGCACGAGAAGATTTCAAAAAGATGTTAGAAGTAAGAACATACTTTTACAATTTCATATTGTAAGAGCTTTCAGTTATCATTCATCTGAAAACATGTGAACTTTAAAATTTCTTCACAAACCTTGTTCTTTTTCAAATTGCTGCAGGAATCCAAAGAGCTAACATCTTCCATGAGATGGAGGTCTGTATTTCTATTCTACTGTGTAGATTATCTTGTTCTTCTAAGTGTTCTTATTCTTTAACGTTTAAAAATTTAAACAGTTTTTGGTCATTGTTCTTATATAGCAGTGTTATCTCTAAAGGTTCTTTTAGGTTATGGTCAATATTGTATTGTTTTTATTGCCTAACCATTGTCTTGTTGGTTCTTCAGTAAAGCAATATCTATCTTTGAAAATGATGAACGTTATAAAGCTGTTGAACGAGCAAAGGACCGTGAGGATCTTTATCAAGATTACATAGAAGAACTTGATAAAAAGGTGAACTTCTCATCACAGGGAAAAAGGAACTGAAGTGTTTGTTTTATAAATTTTTGAGCCCTCTGGTTGCAAAAATCTTATTCATTGTGTGAATTTATTTTTTACTTACTATTTGCAATTCCGTGGTTCTACAGCTTTTGTTGAAGTCTAATTCTTTTCTAAAGTCCTTAAGTGCATTCTAAGGTTGTGCCTGGTAAAATGTCATAGTATTCACCCATTCATCACTAGGTCATGGATGCTGCTTACATCTTTCCCCATACCTTGCTTGATGAGGGGCTTTGCGTACTAGGTCGAACATTAAAAAAAAAATGCTTTCTCTAGCAGAATATGGAGTGACATTCATAGATAAACTGACTCGCTTTAAATTTTTCTAGCTGGTACTTGCCTATTGTTGATGTGTTAAAGATCAATAGTTTATGATATGCAGCTTTGGTTCATGGAAACTTTTATGGTACTTGTAAATCGAAGACACCCCCAGTGTTCCATTTTATGGTTACTTGTTAAAAAAATGATCTTTTCTATAATTAGCCTCCTATTGGTTTTTGATCAGGAAAGAGCAAAGGCATTGGAGGAGAACAAGCGAAATAGAATAGAATACTTGGAATTTTTGAAATCCTGTGACTTCATTAAGGTACAATGTTCATTGAATATATTGTACTTCACAGAAACATGTTTTCTTTGGAAAGAATAGCACTTATCTCATTCCCTATCTTGTTGCTCCAGGCAAGCAGTCAATGGCGGAGGGTCCAAGACCGCTTAGAGGCTGATGAAAGGTCCTCACGCCTTGAGAAATTTGAGCGCTTGGAAATATTTCAGGTAATCCTAAGTTGCTTTTCTATGGAGCAACTTTATCTTACCATACAAGAGTTGTACTAGACTAAAGTTATTAGTACTAATTTAAACTAATTTTGGTGTATGTTAGGAGTATATACGTGATTTAGAGAGGGATGAAGATGAGCAGAGGAAGTTGCGAATGGTAAATTAGTACTCCGTAAATAATAACTAGCTCGAATTCAGAACTTCACTTCTTGTTTTGCTCATATAATTTCTTCCTTCTCTATTTCTCTCTCTCTCTCTCACACACACACAAAATAGGAGGAGTTGAGGAAAACAGAACGTAAAAACCGTGATGAGTTCCGCAAACTAATGGAAGAGCATGTTGCTGAAGGTTCTCTTACAGTCAGAACTCACTGGCGTGACTATAGCACGAAGGTGGGTTACTTCTCTGTCCCATGAGAGTGACCCTCTTAATATAATTTTTTTTTTCTTCTTCTAAAGTTCGTCCCATTTGTAGGTTAAAGATTCACCTGCGTACATTGCTGTGTCATCCAACACCACAGGGTCGACAGCAAAAGATTTGTTTGAAGATGTTGCCGAGGAGCTGGAGAAGCAGGTAAATTGCTGTGAAAGTAATTAGAATATAAATCGCCCGTGCAGTTAGTGATATATTCTATGAAACTTGGGGTATAATGATATGTTTCTTTGCATTTATGTTTAATTCTGTGCATTCTGCAGTATCTCGATGACAAGGCCCGTATAAGAGATGCAGTTAAAATGCGTGAGGTAATTATTCCTTTTGGTCTTGTCTTGTGTTTTTGGACATTCTCATTTACTACAGCATTCTAAGTTGTCTATACTCTATACTTTCAGATTTCTCTGACATCAAGCTGGACCTTTGAAGACTTGAAGGCTGCAATTTCAGTAGATATTAGCTCGCCACCTATATCAGATACTAACTTAAAGGTATATTTTTCCTCTTCATTTCTACCTATAGAATAATAATAATAATTCTTAGCTTCTTCCTGTCTCAGATCCTCTTATATTTCTCAATCTGATGTTCATACTTTGTGTTAAAAGCTTGTTTTTGAAGAGTTGATGGAAAGGGCCAAGGAAAAAGAAGAGAAAGAAGTTAAAAGACGTAAACGCCTTGCAGATGACTTCTATGAACTTTTATGTGATTCTAAGGTGCATAAGTTGTAAATCCCTCTAATGCTCTTATCATATTGTGGCTGTTGATCTAATAACACCATTCCTTTTATCCATTGATATAATTGTAGGAAATCACTGCATCGTCAAGATGGGAGGACTGTAAACCATTACTCGAGGACAGGCAAGACAGCTTCTTTAGCTTGTATGTTAATTTTGTCAGAATAGTGATCGAGAGCGAGACTTTTGATTCTCGGTGTCACTTTTTAGCCATGAAAATCTGACTCTCCCTGTCTGATGCCTACATACAGGAAGATGAATGAAGAGGGCTTTTTGCAGGAGGTTTTTGATAAATTTGTTTCAGAACTAAAAGAAAAGGCAAAAGAGAAAGAACGAAAACGTCGGGATGAGAAGGTTTAAAAATCATCTCCCCGCTTGCTCCACTTACTTCACGAAAGCTTTCTTCATATATAGTGCAAAGACTAGAGCCTTTAGTACTGAATTGCATTACGAGTATGATTTTCTTATGGTGCAGGCCAGGAAGGAGAAAGACCGAAAAGACGGGGACAAGAAAGAAAAACATGGAAGGGAAAAAGATAGAGGAGATGAAAGCAGCAGGGGAGGCAAAGATAGGGGTAGAAAAGAAAGTACAGACAGCGATAAGACAGAATCATACAGTATTGAAGACTCGAGAAGAACAGGAAGTGACAGAGACAAGAAACACCGAAAGCGGCATTCCAGTTCCATGGACGATGCAAGTGTAGACGAAGGCGAAAAGGATCGGTCAAGGAGCTCTCACCGACACAGTAGCGACCACAAGAAGTTGAAACAGGTAACACTCTTATATTATATTTTGAACCGTTCATGCTCCTCCGTATGCATAAATATAACTGGTTATATGATAGGGAGAGTGGGAAACAAAACCCGAGGGGCAGCACAAGAAACACAAGAGAGATCACAGGAGCAGTTCTCATAGAAGCGGCGAATATGAGGATTACAAGGATGGCGAGGACGGGGAAGTGCGGTAGGTAGCTCAATCTGGCTATGGTTTCTTCTCCGGCCGGCTTTGTATATACAGTCAGGCAATGTTGGCTAGATCTGTTGTCTTACTCAATTCATACAACTAGCTGTATAAGTAAAACCCCCCAAACTGTAGAGTCAGAGTCACCTTGTTGCAAGTAGTGAAACAAACTGTTGTCAAGAGTAGAATTCTCCATTAATTTGTTTGCTTCAAATATTTCTGCATTTGCCATTGTAAACCTGGATAAGTATTGAATGAAAGGGATAAGGTTTTGAACTTCAGTTTTGAAGGAGTTTTCATTTATTTATTTACATTTAGTCGCCGGCTATTAATTTTTTACATTTAGTTTCACGACTTTTAAATCCTTTACATTTGTTCTTTTTGACTTAATTTTTAGTCACTGTGACTAAATTTTAAGCAAATAATGAAAAATAATAATTTTGTCCGTATATGCAGTTTAGTTGGTCACAGGGGTAAAATTTACGAAGAAAGACCAAAGATCGAGTCTTATCAGCGTATTGTGAGAATAGCTTTTCAAAGTTGTGCGCAATAAGCAAAAGTCTAGTTTCTGTATTCAGTTGAGTTACCATGATTTATATTCTTAGGACGAGAGATTCAACCTTTATGGGAAGAAAATAAAATGCTTGTTTCGTACTTTTGTTAGGTCAATAAGTGAATCCCAAATTATACTATGGATCTAGGTCCACCTTACAAGATAAATCCATTCACAATTTTAAAATTGTGAGACAATTTTAAAATTGTAAACAAGATCAGAGTTCACATTGACCCATTGTAAGGTGGACCCGGTCATGGCATAACAAAAGTGAATGAATTGTGAAAAGATTTTTTTTTTTTCCGGTCGGAAGAAAGGACGGTATTTTCGCGCCAAAAATGAACGTATATATAAGGGTTCTTCTCTTCTTCCCGCTGAAGCATGAGCGGTTACGGGAAGATGGGCGAGAGAAGTGAGTACTGGCTGCTGAAAACGGAGCCGGGAGAGTGGTCGTGGGAGGACCAATCGGCCAACGAGGGTTTATCCAAGTGGGACGGGGTGAAGAACAAGCAAGCGCAGAAGAACATGAAGGCGATGCGCGTGGGGGACCTCTGCTTCTTCTACCATTCCGGCAGCAGAGCGCGGCGAGTGGTGGGAGTGGTCTCTGTGGTCCGCGCCTGGTACGGGGATGAGGAGAGCGAGGACGGCGGCGGAGCGGTGGATGTGAAGGCCGTGGGGGAGATGAGAAGGCCCGTGGACTTGGCGGAGATGAAAAGGGATCTAGGGTTGAAAGGGTTTGGGCTTTTCCGGCAGCCCAGGCTGTCGGTTGTGCCGGTGGAGAAAAGGATATGGGAAAGGGTCTGTGAAATGGGGGGTGGGTATGACGGCGATGGTTTGGGTGATGATGAAGAGTAGCGGGGTGCTCAAGCTCTGCTTCTCAGGTGTTTGTGTTTTTGTCTGAGAGAAGGATTGTTGTTCTGATAACTATCTTCGGGTCAGGGAAGTACACTTTTTGTTTTAGATTTTGTACAATCTGGGAAGAAAAATGCAAAGTTTTGAAAAGCTGAAATCTTTTCCCCTGAGAATGGCAAACACAATGCATGCTGTAAGATGTTTGGTAGTATCAATGGAATGTTTGATACCTATAATTATCAGTATTTTCAAATTCTTACTTCTCTGACATCTCTTTTATTCAATTTTATTTGTGATTTACATGTCGTTTATGTCAAATAGTTATGGCCTTCTGATTCAAGATAGAATTGAGATTGTGAAAAAGAAATTACTTGAATTTTGATGCTAATATGTGGTTGATAGGAACTGTTAGTATGTGTACTCTTCCATTTGGGCAAATAATAAAATTATCGAGAAAGCACTTCATGTGTGTGAGGTATGTGTAGTGAGTAAATGGTATTAACCATACATTCATAAGAAATGAAACAAATAAAAGTTTACAAAGATGATGGTGTGAATATTTGGTTGCCAACAGAAATCAATAACAGAGTGGATCAGATGCAATGAGAGCATGAGATATGACACTGGCCTGGAGAGAAATGAGGCATACATTTATGATGCCCAAAGCACTCTTGTTTCACCAACAAATCTTGTCAGAGTTCTAATCTGTAGGTTGACACTTTCTAGCTGCTGTTGTCTCTTGTCTTTCAACCTCAACCATGATTTTTAGAAGCTAATTTTCTAAGTGTAGTCATGACATGGTTATTTCTCATGTGAGCACCGAAGAATGGATAGAGTCGTTAAAAGTTGGGGTTGAAGACGAGTGGAGATCTTGGTTTTTTGAAGATCAAGTTGCAGGGTGGGTATGATATGTTGTTTTAACTTGGGATTTTTCTAATATACATTATTAATGCAGGTATACATTATTAATGGGGGCTGGTGCTGTGATGTTGATGAATATAATATAATGCAGATAAACCATGAAGTATTCACAGAATGAGTATGAGCTGATATACGCAATTGTAAAGGTAAGACAATATTAAAACAAACATTAATCTTACAATTTAACAACACTTGAATGTAATTAGTGCAGTAATTATCATTCATTTCTTCTTTTCCCAACAGGGAGCAGGTCATACAGCAACATAATATAAGCCACACCAATGCCTTTCAGTGCTTCAGAGATGGCTTACCAATTATCTTCTTTGATTATATATGTAACTAGCATCATACTCTGTGATGCACGGAAACCATTATGATATGGTGAATTAAGGGATGCATTAGAAAAATGAAAAATCATTATAGAAGTGTATAAAAAAATTACGGAGTAATTAAATAGTATATTAAAGTTTTACAAATTTTGGATAAATATCTTTATATACATGCAATGTTTGATGTGGAATTCATTTGGGTGCTCTACTTGTCACAAATCAAAATCTTCAAATCATTTGTGTTGACAACTCTTAAAAAAATGCTTGAGGGAATTTTTTTTTAATAATTTAAAAGACAATTTGAAGTATGATGAAGTTAATGACATTTTTTGAATCAAGATTTTATGACTTGCACTACTTTCAAATAATACATTTGCTTTTAAACCATGATTTTCAAGTTTAGTAATGATCATCCTTGTACCGTTACACAAATCAATTGAGTGATCAATAATTTTCCGTGCATCATTCCGTAATAGAAAAAATATAACATGTTTAAAATTGCATGTTTTTAAGCATCTATAATATTATTTTTATGCACCCTAATTTTTTATTATATACTAATAATATTATTTTTATGTATATCAATTCTCACTTATATAATTTGTTCATATATTCTAACTAGAAATATATAGTTTTATGTTGAATTTCAAAACTAAATTGACTCGATTTAGTGATTTACCTCTTCATAGATTTATGGTGGATCATATGGTGCAAGATATAGTCTAATTTCATCAAAAAAAAAAATCAGAGTTACAAAAAAATAATTGCAAAAAAGAAAAAGAAAAGAAAAGAAAAGTTGTGAATAAATCCAAAAGATTCAAAGGTGAACCAGCTGGGCAGCTGACCGACCCAATGCCGGTATTTACTTGTTTGGTTGGTACCCACCGGGTAGTTGAATGGCTTTCTATTCTGAGTAGCCTTCTGGATCAATAATATGAATGGCCTAGATTTTCTCATATCTATGATAAGAATATTTATTACCAGTAATTATTATTATTCTCTTTGAAAAATTGTACGTGCCAACGAGTTGGATCGGTCTATAAACTAAAAAGTAAAGTTCAATCATGTTCGTAGTATAAAACGAGCTAGTCTTAAATTATAATAAATGGATCGGATCAGACTGGTCTAAATGGACCGAACCTGGACGGGAGGACTAACATGTCTGTTTGACACCTCTACTTAAAAGATCACACGATTGAACTTATCGCATTGAATTTATTTACTTAAAATTAATGCACACTTTTAAGCATATATTACGGGGTTACTTTATAAGAAAAAAAAAAAAAAGTCTTTTGAAGCGCGACGGAATGTATGGTACAGTCATGCTCAGTGTCTCAGTATCTGGAAATGGAGGGATGGGAGCATTATTAAATATTTAAATGCTCCATGAAATGAGATGTTGCAGTGTAGGCTAGCTGGATAAGCCTTTCTCATCATGGCCTCATCAACATTGGAAATCCTTTCGTTGCTGCTAATGTTTTCGGCTCCAACGTTGTTTTCACATGCGGTGGTTGAAACTTTGCCTGGTTTCCCAGGAAAACTTCCATTCAAACTCCAAACTGGGTACCCCTTTTCTTTCATTCTTCCTTTCTTTCTGCCTCTCTACTGTCTCCTTGTCTATTTTATGATTTTGTTTTTTGGTTTCTTGTTTTAGTTACATAGGTGTGGGAGAATCTCAAGAAATTCAACTGTTTTACTATTTCATTGAATCTGAGAAGAGCCCAGAAACTGACCCACTCTTACTATGGCTCACTGGTGGTCCAAGTTGCTCTGGACTCTCTGCCCTCTTCTATGAAATTGGTATGATCTCATTCTTATTTCTGTCATTATTATGTCATACATACCTTAATTACATTATTAAAACTCCAAAACCCTTGGGGTTTAATTTATTTATGTTTTCTTGATTTGAAGGTCCTTTGACCATTAACTATGCAAATTCCACTGGGGACATCCCAGCTTTGAAGTTGAACCCCTATGCATGGACCAAGGTTAGTTAGTTAGTTAGTTAGGTTTTCAATCTTTATCATCTTTAACATTACTCCCAATTTCAGACAGATAGATTCTGTTTGTGTTGAATTGTGAGAGTAGCTAACAAAACCCTTTACATATTAACTAGGTGGCCAACATCATATTTGTGGATCAACCAGTTGGAACTGGATATTCCTATGCACAAACATCAGATGCTTACAAGACTAATGATACCTTATCTGCACAACATACTTATAGTTTCCTCGTACAGGTAACACAATTATATTTCTAATTTTTGTTCCAATTTAGCAGATTTTGGGGGAGATTGAGGATTTATATTATGTGCTTTTATGTGAACTGCAGTGGCTCCTGGACCATCCTACATTCCTTAGCAATCCATTGTATGTTGGTGGAGATTCCTATTCTGGAATCACTGTTCCACTGGTTGTTCGCAATATATATGATGGTAGTTAGCTAGTTCACCTTGTTTTCTCCAATTTGCATTCCAATGATCTTCTTAATTAGCTTATGTTGTTGTTTGTTTGTCTTGGTAGGTTTAGAATCCGGAATTGAGCCGCGACTAAATATGAAAGTACATCTCGACCCCTTCTCTCCCGTCTCATATGTTCTTCTTAGTTAATGTTGCTCATGATTTTTCGGGTTATATAAATATTTGAATGCATGGTTTAGGGGTATATAGAAGGCAATCCATTGACTGACCGATTTTCAGACCTCAATAATAGAATGGAGTATGGCTATCGAATGGGGTTTTTATCAGACAATCTGTACAAGGTAGTATTTGTGTACTTATTTAAGCCATTTGAGCTTTCCTGTCTGCTTGGTTTCATAGACTTCTGCTATATATGCAGTCCACGAAAGAAAGTTGCAATGGAAATTACATAAATGAGCATCCACAGAGCTCAAGATGTCAATATGATCTTCAAAGAGTATCAAAGGTTATTAGCATTTAGCTCCATTTTTTTTTTTCATAAAAGAATGTTGAATTTGTCTTCAACCCGGATCCATATAACTATAGGTGGGTGTGGTTTTTTGTGTAGTGCACTGAGAAGATTAATATGGCACAAATTCTAGAACCGGTGTGTAACGAGGAAAGTTTACTGAGTCTAAATGGTGAAAATCTACCACAACAATGGTGCAGAGTAAGTATATATATATCTACCCCAATATACTTTCATTCTATGATGTCGATCTATAACTTTCTTAGTTTGTGCTAAGTTGTGGATTTATGCAGGACGATAATTATTTGTTCGGCTACTCTTGGGCAAATAACAAAATTGTGCAGAAAGCACTTGGTGTGCGTGAGGTATGTGTAGCGAGATTGTGAGATTGTGAGAATGAGAGATATTAACCATAAAAATGAAGCAAAGAGAAAGTTGACAGTGATGCCAACAGGGAACTATAACAGAGTGGGTTAGATGCAACCAAACCTTGAGAGGTCCACCTGAAGTAGAGAGGACTGAAGCATACGTTTATAATGTCAAAACCACGGTTGATTATCATCGCAGTTTCACTAACAAATCTTGCCGAGTTCTAATCTACAGGTAATTAACTCTTTCAATTCGAGCACTACCTGTTATCCATCTTGTGTTCTATTATATGTTCGAGAAGCTAATTATCCGAATGGGCTTATATAGTGGGGACCACGACATGATTGTTCCTCATGTGAGCACAGAAGAATGGATAGAGTCCTTGAAAGTTGCCGTTGAAGACGAGTGGAGACCTTGGTTTGTTGAAGATCAAATTGCAGGGTATGTTGTTTAACTTGTTGGGATTTTTGTAGTGTACATTAATGGCTTTAACTGAAAGGTGTTGTGATGTTGATGAATGCAGATATACCATAAAGTATTCACAGAATGAGTATGAGTTGACATATGCAACTGTAAAGGTAAGACAACATTAATTTCAACAAGCATTAATCATACATTTCAACACTCGGAATGTAATTAGTGTTGTAATTAGCATTCATTTGTTGTTAAACATATATACATCAGGGAGCAGGTCATACAGCACCAGAATATAAGCCACAACAATGTTTGCCGATGATTCAGAGATGGCTTAGCATTTATCCTCTTTGATTATTATTATGTAATATTGAATTGAATGCATATTCCATAATTAAAATGGTAAGTTTTTGGCAATCTCTTCAAGGGATTGACCCGAAAGTTGTAAGATCTGATAACGATAGCATATTTGTTTCATATATCCCTTCATCATGCAAATGCAACACATTTTGCACCTTGACTCGTTCTAGGTTTAATCTGGGTGTAATTATTGGTTTGCCCAACATGGGTGATGGGCAACTTTGAGTTGTTTGCCATGACAACGGCAAATTATTGTGTAGACTGTGGTCCACACAACATGGTATACATTTTAATAATATGGCGTCCCAACGATAAATATTACTATCTTCGTCCTATTTTGGTTGTCTGGTTTGTTTGACGAGGTTTGACTAAAGTTATTTTTAATCTAATTTTTCATAATATTAAGTTTAGCATTAATATATAAAATTTATATATTTAGAAACTACTCTAAAAGTACTATTAAACACAAAAATTTAAATTTAAAAATAATAAAAAATTATTAAAGAAAATAAACAATGAAGAAATAGTTGATTTGACCAATTATTGTAAATAGGAAATGTAAAATGGAACAGAGGGAGTATAATTATATATTTTATTATAATAATATAATAAAAATTATTATACACATTTTGGTATGGAGTAATTGAGAATATTCTATAAGGACAAAATAGTCCTATCATGTAATACTTTGTTCCCAAGTTCCATGTAAAACAAAATATCACCCATCCCTTTGAAAAGCTTTTGCCTCAACTTTCATGAATTCATTTTCCAATAACAACATAAAACACCATTTTCTCAACTTTTAGGAAAACTATTTTCTTGAAAAATATTTTTCATCAAACTAAACATCTCTTTAAATTATATAACATTTATATTAGAGACACTATATAATGATTAGGAATTTTATAAAATTAATAATTTTTATAAATTAAATTTAAAAATAATTAAAAATTCGGGTTGATCCACCCATGAGAGGCATGAGGCTAGGAACCAATGCAGGTCCGGAGTGTGTCCATGACAATTATTATTGTGTGGACCATAAATAAAAATACATTATTTATGTACATAGAATACATTATTTGAAAAAATCATTATTTGAGTACTGAGAATACATTATTTTATATATTATCAAATAATGTGAATTCAGTACACATACAATATACTTTTAATATATTAAAAATGTACATCGTATTACGAAAAAATACATCATTTTATATAATGTATATTCAGAACACGACTTTTATTATGGTCAACATAATAATGTGTGGACCATGATCTACATAATAATTGGTTGTAGCCATGGTAGTTGAGGGTTAGAAATGCCAAGAGAATGATGTTTCATAGGTATTTTAAAAAACGTGTTAAATGGAGGGAAGATATTGTCATAAAGTATTTGAGGCAATGATGCACTAACCAACCTAAATTGATTTACTTATATCTTTACAGAATTACGATGCGAAATTTACTATTTGTTAGTAACTGAGATTTCACTATCACTAAAAAGGTACTTGGAGAGAGGGAATATTAATATATTATTAAACACTCCATGAAATCAGTTGTTGCAGAGTTGCAGCAGTGCAGGCTGGAGAAACATTGTGATCATGGCGGCTTCAATCCTTGTGTTGCTGCTACTACTGTTTATGGCTCCAACATTTTCAAACTCAGAAGAGATTGAAACTTTGCCTGGTTTCCCAGGAAAACTACCATTCAAACTCCAAACTGGGTTTGTAACCCTTCTTTCTTTCTGCAGTGTCTGGTTATCGGTTATACCTAGGTTTTGATGTTGTTGTTGTTGTCGGTATGTTTGGTTTAATTAATTAGTTACATTGGTGTGGGAGAATTTGAGCAAGTTCAACTGTTTTACTACTTCATTCAATCTGAGAGGAGCCCAGAAAACGATCCGCTTTTGCTATGGCTCACTGGAGGCCCAGGTTGCTCTGCTCTCTCCGCTCTCCTCTATGAGATTGGTATTTCCCATCTCTCATTCATTATCATATCATTTTGTTTCTGTGATACTTACCTTAATTACATTATTAAACCCTCCTTAATTGGGTTTATGATGTTTTGTTGAAGCTAGGTCCTTTCACCATTAATTATGCAAATTCCACTACTGGGGACATCCCAGCTTTGGAGTTGAACCCCTATGCATGGACCAAGGTTAGTTTGGTTTTCAATCTTTAAGATTAATCCGATGTAAATTTATGTTAGATACAATGTTTACCACAACGCCAAAACTTATAACTTGTAACGAAGATACAACTTTATTTCCTTTTATATCACCACATTTTGAGAGGCAAGGTGCTGAATTGGCCCTTCAAGTCTCCGCCCAACAATCCCCTTAGTCATTTGGTGCTGGATTTGACCCTTCTTCAGACTCTGCCCATACAGATTTATAGAAGGGTAATATACATAAATGTTTGTGTGTCTTTACAAAATGACTAGGTGGCCAACATTATATTTTTGGATCAACCTGTTGGAACTGGATTCTCTTATGCCAAAACATGGGAAGCTTCCAGGTGTAGTGATACCTTATCTGCACAATATGCTTATAGTTTCCTCATAAAGGTAAGAAAATTTGTAATTTTTGTTCCAGTAAGTTGGGATAAGTGTTAGTATTATACTGCAATTATTGGTTCCCAAAAGTAGAGAACTGATGGCTTTTCTTTGTTGTACAATGGCATCTTTTGTGAGAACTGCAGTGGTTCCTGGACCACCCGAAATTCCTTAGTAATCCGCTGTACATTGCTGGAGATTCCTATGCCGGAATTATTATTCCACAGATTGTTCAAAGAATATATGATGGTAACTTATTACCTTCTTCTCAGTTCTGGAATTAGCAGTCCAATGCTCTTCCGAATTAGCTTATGCTGTTTGTTTGTCTTGGTAGGTTTAGAGTCTGGAATTGAGCCACGCCTAAATCTCAAAGTACATCTCAACTCCCTTTCTAGTGTGTGTTCCTATTCTTGTTATTAGTTAATTCTTGGGATGTATCTAAACATGGTTTAGGGCTATGTGGAAGGCAATCAATGACCGACAAATATGCAGACTACAACAACAGAGTGGTATATGCTCATCGAGTGGGGCTTTTATCAGACAATCTGTACGAGGTAGTTTTCGAATAATGTTAATTTGTAAAATGTAGTTTAAACTTTAAATCATGTCTGCTTCGTTTCACAAACTGATGCAATGCAGTCCACGAAAGTAAGTTGCGATGGGCATTACATAGATGAACCGCAAAATGCAGCATGTCAATATGATCTTGAAAGAGTATCAAAGGTTAGCGGGCAGTTTTCTGTAAGAATATTAATCAAATTTGTCTTCAAGGATCCAGCTAACAACTATCGGTGTGGTTTTGTGTGTAGTGTACCGAAAAGATTTCTATGGCGCAAATTTTAGAACCAGTGTGTAGCAATGAAAATTTACTGAGTCTAGATGTGAGCTCTATTGGTGGAAATGTTACCAGTCTCCTTTTACCGCAACAATGGTGCAGAGTAAGCCTGAGCCTCATATACTTCCATTCTATAACATCTTAAGCTTTCTTGTTTTGTCTTAAGTTGTACATTCATGCAGGATGATAATTATGTGTACTCTTCCATTTGGGCAAATAACAAAATTGTCCAGAAAGCACTTCATGTGCATGAGGTATGTGTAGTGACTAAATTATACTAACCATACATCCATAAGAAATGAAACAAATTAAAGAAAAATTTACTGGTCTGAATATTTGGTTGCCAACAGGAAACGATAACAGAGTGGGTTAGATGCAATAAGAGCTTGAAATATGAAGTTAATGCGGAGAGGACTGAAGCATACATTTATAATGTCAAAAGCACAGTTGATTATCATAAGAGTTTCACCAACAAATCTTGTCGAGCTCTAATCTACAGGTGGTTTTTCAAGTAGCCATAAGCCATCATCTTTCTTGCGTTCCATCTTAACAATGGAATTTAAGAAGCTAATTCTCTAAGCGTGCAGTGGGGATCATGACATGGTTATTTCTCATTTGAGCACAGAAGAATGGATAGAGTCCTTAAACTTTGTGGTTCAAGACGAGTGGAGACCTTGGTTTTTTGAAGATCAAGTTGCAGGGTGGGTCTATTGTTTAACTTCTTTGAACTTTTGTACATTTTTAATGTTGGCTTTAACTGAAAGGTGTTGTAATGTTGATGAATATAATACAGATACACCATGAAGTATTTAGAGGAGTATGAGTTGACATATGCAACTGTAAAGGTAAGATAACATTTGAACAAGTATTAATTACACAATTCAACACTTGAATTTAAGCATTTTTTTTTAATACTACTGACTTTGTTACAATGTAGTATCTGCTCATAAAAGCATGCCTTTCTTCGTTAACATACAGCACCAGAGTATAAGCCACAACAATGCTTGGCAATGCTTCAGAGATGGCTTGACAATTATTCTCTTTGACTATGTAATTGGATGCATATTCCATAAATAAAATAGCAAGGGATTGAATTATTGCTAATGTGATGGTTTTTTTATGGTGTAATAAGAATTTATGAACATCTGGTTATATTTACATTTGGCTGTAGTAAAATTGGAACGTTATTGTAGCATAAATAGGGTCACACTTGTGTGAGACCGTCTCACGGATCCTTATTCGTGAGACGGGTCGGGTCGGTTCAGGTCAAAGCACCATGCAAATGTCATACTTATATGTGCAAATATCATACTTATATATATATTCAAATATAACACTTATCAATAATACAATTTTTGTTACTTATAAGAAAAAAAGTAATACATTTTTCATAATAAGTAATGTTGACAAGTGCCCCTTACTTATAAGGGCAAATATAATACTTTTGAGGAAAAAAGTAATACTTTTAAATTGAAATGTAAAAGTATTGTATTTTCCCTTAAAAGTATTACACTTACCCTTATAAGTAACAAAAATTTTATTCCTGATTAGTATTATATTTGAGCATATAAGTATGACATTTGTGCATATAAACGTTACAATTGCATATTGACCTGATCCGACCCGACTCGTCTCACGGTAAGACGGTCTTACACAAGTTTTTGCCGCATAAATATAATGTTAATGTTTGTGGTTAGAAATGGAGAAATGCAAAGATTTTGGTAACATGTAGATCTTATGCACTATATGTTCATAAATTTTTGTTACACCATATAAAAGTCCATCATAAATTCACCATGCTGTCAACGTAGAGCGCGGTAATTTATGTGGATCTGAATTGACATACAAACAAAATATTTTCCATAAAACCAAACATCTCTTTAAATTATATAACATTTATATTAGAGACACTATATAAAATTAATAATTTTTATAAATTAAATTTAAAAATTTTTAAAACTCGGGTTGATTGAGACCTGACCCATGAGAGGTATGGCCGCATGGGGCTAGGAACCACTACAGGCTCTGAGTGTGACCATGACAATCATTATTGTGTGGATCATAAATAAAAAAATACATTATATGAAAGATCATTATTTTAGTACTGAGTATATATTATTTTGTATATTATCAAATAATGAATTTAGTATACAAATAATATACTTTTAATATATTAAAATTTAAAAATATATCTTGAATAGGAGAATACATTATTTAAGTACTAAAAATATATTATTTTGTATAATATATATTCAATACATAAATAATATATTTTTTAGGGTCCACACAGCACTATCCACATAATAATTTATCAGGTAAATCACCGATTGGGTCTCTCAATTGTTTGCGAAATGTCAATATAGTTCCTTAACTCCGTATTCATTAATTTGGTCCCTAAAATTTATTATTTTTGTCACATAACTTCATTCGGCGTGCAAACTCCAATTAAGTTTGGGTATTTTGGTCATTTCCACTTGCTTCCTAAATGACCGGACGTTATTATTGCAGCCTCTCTCTGCAGACATTGTCATTGTCGCAAACACCTGGAAGACACTTTTCCAGCATTCTTAGATGCCTTGTTCTCAAGGCCGATTTGCATTGCGAGGGTTGTATTTCCAAAACCGTCAAAACCATTATAGGCTGTGATGGTAAAAATGTCTCCTCTTTTTTACCTTTGTTTTCCTTTCTTCTTTGTTGTTATGTTAGATTCTATGTTTGCTATTGCTTTTTGTGTCCATTTGAGAAGGGAATATTACGTATCTCAATTTTAATATGACATTGCGTGAATCAAATGACTCAATGTTTACACTTCAAACATGTGAGGTTCTAAAAACAGAAAGAATAAAAAGAAAGACATAATATGAAAGTTAATGTAGCGGGTTAAGTAGATTGCCTATATTAGTAAAATTATACTCAATCAGTTTTATTTATGTGTCTGGTTCAAGTTACAAGTTTTAACTGATAAAATGAGACAGAAAGAGTAATAACTACTCCACATATATATTAGTGGATATAATATATAATATAATTTATTTTTCTTTTCACATAAATAATTGGTGTAGTGGCACTCGGTGTCCCGATTCACACTCTCACATGGATGATGATCAGTTGATTTTTAAATGTTATAATTGATAATTAGGGATAACTGAAAATTTAGGACGGTTATTCCGTGGGTACAGTTAACCCTAGTTAAAAAATGGCGGAAGCTTCACTGATTTGGTTGCGAAATCATATCAACGGAAGAACTCCAGGCAGTGGCTGAAGGCGTGTTGTTCACGGCTGATGGGGGATGCTGACCGTGGACGGGAAAAATGGCGGACGGTGTTGATAAGATGCTCCGATCCTCGCGACGGAGATCCGTTGGCAGAAGCTATAATCCAGCGTTGACGGTGTAAGTTTTCTGATTGTGATGTGAAGATAAATAAATAAATAAATAAATAAATTGATAGTGGTAAGGGGCCGGGATACTTGAGTTTTTCAGGGATGGAGCTAGAAATCACTGAAAGCACCAATGTTTAGGTTACAAAATGTTTTGAACAGATTTTTGGCTCCACATACATATCAAACTCCTAATGTTATATTCATACTTCCACGGTGCCAGGGCTCTAGGAAGAGAATAGGAGAGAAAGCACAGAGGGAGAGAGACAAAATCAAATTAGAGCTGGAAGAGTATAGAATAAGGAATATTCAATAATGTCTGTAAATTCAACTCATGCTCCCAACATCAAACCATGAGTTCTTTTATAATTTGTGTTATGAGATTATAGGTAATGAAGAAGAAGCTTTAGGTCCTCCGGGGACTGGGGTCCCTAAAATTGAGAATGGAATATAGGTCCCTCACCGTAGGGGTCCCAAAAATGCCTATCGCGGCTTCGACCTGGATTCAAACCGGCTTGACCCGGGATTATGTAAAAAAAAATTAAAAAAAAATAGAGAAAGAGGAAGTGATTAAAACCCTAGGCAGCTTCGCAAATCGCAACATACCACCAGCCCTCTCAAGTATTCCACTCGTCACTTTCTTCTTTCTTTTTTTTTTTTTTTTTTTTTTTTGGTAAATGAGAAAATATATTCCAAAAAGGAAACAAGAATGTACAAACTACACTAGGGCATACCCTAGTAAAAAACAATGATGGTTGTAATCTGAATACAACCCTTGAGTAAATCTGAAAAGCAACTACTTAGGCAAAGGAGCCTAAAATACAAATCTGCTCCCATCCAAATAGGGATTTTCAAAACACAAAGACCACAAACAAGAGATACAATACAATACTGGCAGAAAAACATCACCCCAAGATCCCTTATGCTAACAGAAACATTCAAGAGTGATCTCAGGATCATGGAGCAAGATTATGAAAAATCTTGAACACCTGAAGAAGAATAATGGATATGGTTTTTGTCACCACAGCTTGGCTTCCCTCAAAAATCATTGCATTCCTGGCTTGCCAAATATAATAAACAGAGCATAAAATAGCCAATAGACCAATTTTTGAATGCATTCGAGATCCACGTGCATCTCTATATGCCCACTTGATAGCCCCTTTGATTGAGCATGTCTTTCTAGTGATCCCAAGTCTTGCTCTAACCTCTTCTTTCTTCTTCTGCCGAGTGGCTCCCTTTTTCCTTCATGCTTATGAACTAGGCTGGCAGGGCTGGCAGCCCGCCACGTGCATATATATATATATATATATATATATAATATCAGTATATGCTGGCAGTAAGAGATTTTTTATTTTTGTTCCATTGAGTTGGGATAAGTGTTAGTATTATAGGGCAATTGGTTCCAAAAGTAGAAAAAAAGTGTAATAAATCGATTATATGATTATTTGTCTCCATAATACCTTACAACTCAAATCATATATATATATATGAAAAGGCAAGTTGTCTGTGTTTGAAAAATTGAATAGACGTAGAAAACTGATGGCTTTCTTGGTTGGAGAATGACATCTTTTGTGAGAACTGTAGTGGCTCCTGGACCACCCGAAATTCCTTAGCAATCCGCTGTACATTGCTGGAGATTCCTATACTGGAATTATTGTTCCACAGATTGTTCAAAGAATATACGATGGTAGCTTGCCTTCTTCTCTGCTCTGCAATTTGCATTCCACTGCTCTTCTGAATTAGCTAATGTTGTTTGTTTGTTTTGGTAGGTTTAAAATCTGGAATTGAGCCACGCTTAAATATTAAAGTAAATCTCAATTCCCTTTCTTGCGTGTGATCCTATTCTTGTTAGTTAATATGCTTATGATTTTTGGGATGTATTTAAACATGGTTTAGGGCTATGTGGAAGGCAATCCAATGACTGACAAATATGCAGACTTCAACAATAGAGTGGTATATGCTCATCGAATGGGGCTTTTATCAGACAATTTGTACAAGGTAGTATTTGAATATTAAATTGTAAACTATAGTTTAAATCATGTCTGCTTCGTTTCACAAACTGATGCAATGCAATGCAGTCCACAAAAGTAAGTTGCGATGGGCGTTACATAGATGAACATCCGCAAAATGCAGCATGTCAATATGATCTTGAAAGAGTATCAAAGGTTAGCGGGCAGTTTTTTGTAAAAATATTAATCAAATTTGTCTTTAAGGATCCAACTAACAACTATCGGTGTGGTTTTGTGTGTAGTGTACTGAAAAGATTTATATGGATCAAATTTTAGAACCAATGTGTAGCAATGAAAATTTACTGAGTCTAAATGTTGGTGAAAATCTTACCAGTCTCCTTTTACTGCAACAGTACGGGTGCAGAGTAAGTCTGTAGCCTCATATACATACTTCCATTCTATAACATCTTAATCTTTCTTGTTTTGTCTTAAGGTGTACATTTATATGTGCAGGATGATAATTATTTGTACTCCATTTGGGCAAATAACAAAATTGTCCAGAAAGCACTTCATGTGCGTGAGGTATGTCTAGTGAGTAAATGATATTAACCATACATTCATAAGAAATGAAACAAATTAAAAAAAAAAAGTTTATAGTAATGATGATGCTAATATCTGGTTGGCAATAGGAAACAATAACAGAGTGGGTCAGATGCAATGAAAGCTTGATGTATTATGATTTTGGTATGGAGAGAACTGAAGCATATGCTTTTAATGTCCAAAGCACTCTTCACTATCATCGGAGCTTCACTAACAATTCTTGTCGAGTTCTAATCTACAGGTGATGCTTTGAAGCACCCATTATTTTTCTTGTCTTCCATCTTGACCATGATTTTTAGTAAGCTAATTCTCTAAGCATACAGTGGGGATCACGATATGGTTGTTCCTCATTTGAGCACAGAAGAATGGATAGAATCCTTAAAGGTTGGGGTTGAAGATGAGTGGAACCTTGGTTTGTTGAGGATCAAGTAGCTATATATATATATATATATATATATATGGCTGTAACTGAAAGGTGTATGTTATAATTTTGATGACTGCAGATATACTATGAAGTATTCACAGGAGGAATATGAGTTGACATATGCAACTATAAAGGTAGGACAACATTTGAACAAGTATTAATTACGTACATAACTCAACACTTGAGTTTAAGCATACCTTTCTTCGTTGACATTTAACAATAGGGAGCAGGTCATACAGCACCAGAGTATAAGCCACAACAATGCTTGGCAATGCTTCAGAGATGGCTTGACAATTATTCTCTTTGATTATGTAATTGGATGCATATTCCATAAATAAAATAGCAAGGGATTGACTTATTGCTAATGTGATGATTTTTATATGGTGTAATAAGAATTTATGGACATATAAGTATATTTACATTTCGTTGGAACGTTATTGTATCATAACTATGCTGTTAATGTTTGTGATTAGAAATGGAGAAGACAAAAAGTTTGGTAACATGTAGACTTTATGCACTATATGTTCATAAATTTTTGTTACACTATATAAAAATCTATCATAAATTCACCATGCGATCGACATATGATGCAACAAGCCAACAACTATGGTTTTTGTTACATTATATAAAAATCTATCATAAATTCACCATGCGATCGACATATGATGCAACAAGCCAACTATGGTCTATGGAGGAGGACAAAGAGCGACATATGATGCAACAAGCCAACAACTATGGTTTATGGAGGAGGACAAAGACCAACTATGGTTTATGGAGGAGGACAAAGACCTTCTTGATGTGTTCGGAAAGAGATTGGAATGTTGAAGGTGTCGAAACGAATTTGAAGTTTTACGTGGTTGGTTAAGGAAGGCAAAATTATAAGTTATAACGAAATAGTTAAAGAGAATTCACTCTTGGATAGTAAATGTCCACATTACATAGGATCGAAATATTAAGAATATTAAAATAAAATTACAATCGCTTTCAAAAAAAAAAAATACAATTATAACATAAGTAATAAATTTTCAACCAAACAATTTTATATAACATATCTCAATTTTAACTGAAAACAAGAATTTAACAACTTTAGTAATCTTTAGGTTAGTGGATATAATATAATTTTTTTCTCTTTTCACATAAATAAGTGAGCAAAAATGGAAATAAGTGATTTTTTTAAAATGTTATAATTGATAACTTAGGGATAATTGAAAATTTAGGACGGTTATTCCGTGAGTACAGTTAACCCCAACGTTAAAAAATGGCGGAAGCTTCACTGATTTGGTTGCGAAATCATATCAATGGAAGAACTCCAGGCAGTGGCTGAAGGCGTGTTGTTCACGGCTGATGGGGATGCTGACCGGGCTGGAAAGAATGGTGGACGACAGTGGCTCGGCGATGGCCGATGTGCTTCGCCGGAAAAAAACTGGCAGACGATGTTGATAAGCTTTGTCCGTTGCTCCTTTCGACGGAGGTCCGTCGGAGGAAGCTAGAATCCAGCGTTGACGGCGTAAGTTTTCTGATTGTGATGATGTGACGAAAAATAAATAAATATATAAATTGATACTGGTAAGGGGATACTTTCAGGATGGAGAATTCACTGTAAGCACCAATTGTTAGAATAATAGATAGGATTGCAATGGTTACAAAATCTTTTGAACAGATTTTTGGCTCCACGTCCCTATCGAACTCCTATTATTCACACTTCCAGGTGCCAGAGTTCTAGGAAGAGAAAAGGAGAGAAAGATCGGAGTGATAGAGACGAAAATTAGAGCTGGAAGAGTATAGAATAAGGAATATTGATTGATATTGTTCACTTATACAATTATATTGATGTCTGTAATAACTTGCTACCTAAATTATTCTAACAAGATAAGGTAATGATCATAGCATAATTTCCTCTTCATTTGATGCTCTATAATTGGTTCATGTCAATGTCATGGCTATTGTAATGACATAACAATTAGTTTGGAAAGCGATAGTGTAGTCATGTAGATCGAGAGTCCAAGACTTTTCCATGGATCCCCAATCTATCCTCTTTGTACAGAAAGATTAAACGGCTTGCTTTGCTCGCAACAGCAGGGTGTAGGTTTCATATCTTACCAAGGACAAAAAGAAAAGAAAAAAAGGTATAGATTTATCCTTGTTGTGGGTACTCATGTATAAGCATTTGGGGGTTGTAAGTCAGTTAAGACACATCTCGCTATTTACCTCCTTCATCTCTAGGACAGAGCAGTGAAGGACAAGTTTGGGTTCAAACTTATTAAAGGGCTTGCTGACATGAGACAGTAAATTAATGTAGTTGGTGGCAATAGACAACTTTTTAATGCTCCATAAATGACATATATGTTGCAGCAGTGTAGGCTGCAGAAGCATTCTCATGGCCTCACTAATGGAAATCCTTCTGTTGTTACTCCTGTTTTTGGCTCGATCATTTTCACATTCAGTGGTTGACACTTTACCTGGATTCCCAGGAAAACTTCCATTCAAGCTCGAAACTGGGTAACACTTGTCTTTCTTTCTAAGTCTGTAGTGTATCATTATCACTAGAGTTTGGTGCACTAGGTTGGACCTAAGATTTGCTGATATTGATGTTGTTGGTATATGCTGTTTAGTTACATAGGTGTGGGAGAATTTCAACAAGTTCAACTGTTTTACTACTTCATTGAATCTGAGAAGAGCCCAGAAAGTGACCCGCTCTTTCTCTGGCTCGCTGGAGGCCCAGGCTGCTCTGGTCTCTCTAGCCTCCTCTATGAGATAGGTATCTTCTCGTATTTATTATCATTTTTGTTTCTGTGCTAGATATACTTTTGAGAACTTATTAGAGACTTAGAATTATTAGTGCTGAAACTTTTAACAGGATCATTAATTACATTATTAAAACTCTCAAACAAGCCTGGCGTTTATGTTTTGTTGAAGGTCCTTTGAGAATTAATTATGCAAATTCCACTGGAGACATCCCAGCTTTGGAGTTGAACCAGTATGCGTGGACCAAGGTTTTGAAACATTGCCATCTGTAACATTACTCCTAATTTCATTTTTCTATTTATTCTTGGGTAATAGAATGGTTTGTGTTCAATTCTGACAGTAACAAAATCCTTCACAAATTCACTAGGTGGCCAACATTATATTTTTGGATCAACCAGTTGGAACAGGATTCTCCTATGATAAAACATGGGAAGCTTACGTGTGTAATGATACACTATCTGCACAACTTGCTTATAGTTTCCTCAGAGGGGTAAGAAAATTTTAAATTTTTGTTGGCAATACATTTAAAGCAGACTTTGACGGAGAATTTACTTTATGTTCTTTACGTTTCTGTGACTGCAGTGGCTCCTGGACCACCCGAAATTCCTTAGCAATCCATTGTACATTGCTGGTGATTCCTATGCTGGAATCATTGTTCCGCTGATTGTTCGCGAAATATATGATGGTAGCTTACCTTGTTCCCTGCAATCTGCATTCCAAGGCTCTTATTTGTTGTGTGTGGGTGTGTTGATTAGCAAGTGCAGAATTATATTAAGCTGTTATGTGGAGTAGCTTATGTTGTTCTTTGTTTGTTTTGGTAGGTTTAGAATCTGGAATTGAGCCACATCTAAATTTGAAAGTACATCTGAACTCCCTTTCTCACGTTTGATCGTATTATTGTTGGTTAATGTGCTTATGATTTTTGGGGTGTATTTAAACATGATTTAGGGATATGTGGAAGGCAATCCAGTGACCGACCAATATGCAGACCCCAATAATAGAGTCAAGTATGCTCATCGAATGGGGCTTTTATCAGACAATCTATACCAGGTAGTTTCACAAAATTTGGCATTTGATTTGATTGAGTTTTAGTATTTGAATGTTAATTTGTAAAGTTAAATCATTTGAGCTATCCTGTCTGCTTCATTTCACAATCTGCATAGTCCACAAAAGTAACATGCCATGGACATTACATCGGTGAAGATCCAGAAAATGCTGAATGTCAATATAATCTTGAAAGAGTATCAAAGGTTAGCAGTCAGTTTTATTTACTTTTTTTTGAGTTTTTTCTTATAAATGAATATCGAATTTGTCTTCAATGATCTATATGAATGGCTTACAATTACAACTGTTGGTGTGGTTTTGTGTGTAGTGTACTGAAAAGATTAATCAGGCGCAAATTTTAGAACCGGTGTGTAGCGTTGAAAGTTTACTGACTCTAGATGTGAGTTCTATTGGTGAAAATTTACCGCAACAATGGTGCAGAGTAAGTATCTAACCCAATATACTACATTCTATAATATCTTATGCTTTCTTATTTTGTGGTAAGTTGTACATTTACATATGCAGGAAAATAATTATTTGTTCTCCTCCACCTGGGCAAATAACAAAGTTGTCCAGAAAGCACTTCACGTGCATGAGGTATGTCTAGCAAGTACAAGGGATATTAACCATGCATCAATAAAAACGAAGCCAAAAGAAGTTTACCGTGATGATGATATGAATATCTGATCGCCAACAGGGAACGATAACAGAGTGGGTTAGATGCAACCAAAGCTTGAAAGGTGATACTAATGAGAGAACTGGGGCATACAATTTTAATGTCCAAAGCACAGTTGATTATCATCGAAGTTTCACCAACAAATCTTGTCGAGTCCTAATCTACAGGTGACATTTTCAAGTCGCAATTATCTTTCGTGTTCCATCCTAACCATGATTTTCATGAAGCTAATTTTCTGAGCATACAGTGGGGATCATGACATGGTCGCTCCTCATCTGGGCACAGAAGAATGGATAGGGTCCTTACAAGTTGCGGTTGAAGATGATTGGAGACCTTGGTTTGTTGAAGATCAAGTTGCAGGGTCCGTTGTTTAACTTTTTAGGATTTTTCTAATATACATTAATGGATTTAACTAAAGGGTGTTGTAATGCTGATGAATGCAGATACACCATGAAGTATTCACAGAATAACTATGAGTTGACATATGCAACTGTAAAGGCAAGACTGCATTTCAACAAGTATTAATTATAGAGTTAACACTTTGAATGTAATTACTGCAGTAATTAACATTCATGTCTTGTTAAACATCAGGGAGCAGGTCATACAGCACCAGAGTATAAGCCACGACAATGTCAGTCAATGATTCAGAGATGGCTTAGCAATTATTCTCTTTGATTATGTAATATTGAATGCATATTCAATGAATAAAATTGCAATGACCTTTGATATCTTTCTCTGTTAAAAATAAGCTACAACAGTGTCAGGCAATGATTCAGAGATGGCTTAGCAATTATCCTTTTTGATTATGTAATATTGAATGCATATTCAATGAATAAAATTGCAATGACCTTTGTATCTTTCTCTGTTAAAAATCCAAAGTTCTGTTAAAAATAAGCCACAACAATGTCAGGCAATGATTCAGAGATGGCTTAGCAATTATCCTTTTTGATTATGTAATATTGAATGCATATTCAATGAATAAAATTGCAATGACCTTTGATATCTTTCTCTGTTAAAAATCCAAAGTTTTTGAGATTTGAAAGAGGTTTTAGTTGCTCTGATCTTCCCTTCTACAGCTCAAATGCTTCCCACAGAAGAGAATATTATGTTTGATACCAATTAATGATAGAGTGCATACTTTGCTAATGTAGGTGACAATGGAAACCTATAGCCACTACCAGAGGATGTGCATTGGGTGAACTCCGCTCCTGTAAATAGCTCAACTGAGAGAGTATTAATAAGAATCGAACTCGTGATTTTCTGGTCACTTACTACCCATTTCAGCATCTTCCTTTGCTAATTTCTGCTATTGAAAGAGGATGGAATATTATTAATAAAATAATAAACTTGGGGCCAAGCACATGTATGAATTCAGAGTAAATGTTATAATAATGAAAATAATATCTAAGTTCTAAGCAGATGGTCATACATACAGTTTGTATAGTATCCTTTTTTGTTTTTGTTTTTCCTTAATTCTCTCCCTCTTCTCTCTGGGCACCTCAAAAACTACAAAAAATTCAATACTATTGTGGATGCTCGTCTTTTCTTTTTGTTTTTCTTTTAAAAAGATATGCTCTTTATCTTCTCATAGATAGATTCATAGATCTATATGGCATCCTTACACTTTCTATTTCGAGAAAAAGGCAACGTCAATTTCACTCTTTTTCTTTTGACTAACTCATCCCACTTGTAAATAATAGTAAGATTTAAAAACTCTATTAACCCAAAAATAGACTAAAAAGCATTCTTCCCGTTTCACATTTCAAGATTCTTTGGGACTAGTTAACGAAGAACGAGGTCTAATTTAATACAAACCTGAAAATGGTTGACTAAGATTTAAAAAAAGGTGAAATGTTCTAAAAGTTATGTTTTTTTAAGGCAATATGCCTTAATCATTACCAAATGCCCCATGAAATGAGTTGAGTTGTTGCAAACTTGCAGCAGTGTAGGCTGGAGAAGCATTCTCATTCATGGCCTCAACATTGAAAATCCTTGTATTGCTACTCCTATTTTCTGCTACAACGTTTTCACATACAGTGATTGACACTTTACCTGGTTTCCCAGGAAAACTTCCATTCAAACTCCAAACTGGGTTGGTGCCTTTTTTTTTTTTTTTTTCCTGCCTGTCCAGTGTAAGATTTGATGATGTTGACTAAGAATTTGTTGGTATGTTTGATTTAGGTACATAGGTGTGGGACAATTTCAAGAAGTTCAACTCTTCTACTATTTCATTGAGTCTGAGAAGAGCCCAGAAAGTGACCCACTTTTGCTATGGCTCACTGGTGGTCCAGGTTGCTCTGCTCTCTCTGGCATCCTCTATGAGATTGGTATATATGTTCAATCTGATCTCGATCTCTCACATTTTAATTTTTGTTTTTGTGATGCATATGCTTAAAGGGTACTGATAGATATTAGAGTAATTAGCCTTGATAAACTATTATCAGAAACCCTATATTAATTACATTATTAAAGCTCTCCCAAACCCTTGGATTTATGTTTTCTTGAAGGCCCTTTCAACATCAATTATGCTAATTCCACTGGGGAAATCCCAACTTTGGAGTTGAACCAGTATGCTTGGGCCAAGGTTTTCAATCTTTCCATCCCTTCTTTAACATTACTCCTAATTTCATAGAAATGTCTGTGTTGAATTGTGAGAGTAACAAAATCCTTTACATATTGACTAGGTGGCCAACATTATATATTTGGATCAACCTGCTGGAACTGGATTCTCCTATGCTAAAACACCCGAAGCTTACATGTCTAACGATACTCTATCTGCACAGCTTGCTTATGATTTCCTCATACAGGTAAGAAAATTTTTTCGTTTCCAATAAATTTATAGCAGAATTTGAGAGAGGATTTATGTTCTTAAATTAGCTTTTCTGAGAAGTGCAGTGGCTCCTGGACCACCCAAAATTCCTTGGCAATCCGCTGTACATTGCAGGAGAATCCTATACTGGAATTATTGTTCCACAGATTGTTCGTAAAATATATGATGGTAGCTTGCTTAATTACCTTCTTCTCTGTTGTGCAATTTGGATGGGCAGAAATATGGAGTAGGTAGCTAATGTTGTTGTTTGTTTGTTTCGGTAGGTTTAGAATCTGGAATTGAGCCGCGTCTAAATATGAAAGTACATCTCATCTCAACTCCCTTTCTCGCGTCTGATCAGTTCTTGTTAGTTAATGTGCTTATGATTGTTGAGATGCATTTGAACCTGGTTTAGGGCTATGTGGAAGGCAATCCAATTACTGACAAATATGCAGACCCCAATAGTGTTTTTGAATATGCTTATCGAATGGGGCTTTTATCAGATAATCTATACAAGGTAACGTTGTAGTTGAACATTAATTTGTAAACTTTAGTTTAAATACAAACTGCTGCAAACTTGGAATGCAGTCCACAAAAAAAAGTTGCAAAGGAGATTACATGGATAAACATCCAGAAAATGCGATATGTCAGTATGATCTTCAAAGAGTATCAGAGGTTAGCAGACAATTTTATATAAGATATTTCGCATAAAAGAGTGTTGAATTTGTCTTCAAGGATCCATTTATAAGCTTTATAGTTACAACTATAGGTATGGTTTTGTGTGTAGTGTACTGAAAGGATTAATCCGTGGCAAATTTTAGAACCGATATGTAGCGAGGAAAACGGTGAAAATCCTACTGGTATCCTTTTACCACAACACTGGTGCAGAGTAAGTGTGTAGTCTGATATACTTCCATTCTATAAATCTTAAGCATTCTTGTTTTGTCTTAAGTTGTACATTTATGCAGGATGATAATTATTTGTATTCCGAAGTTTGGGCACAGAACAAATTTGTCCAGAAAGCACTTCGTGTGCGCGAGGTATGTCTACTGTCTAGTGAGTGAAACACGATTACCATACATCCATAGAAATGAAATGAAGCAAAGAGAAGTTTACAGTGATGAATTGATGATGATTGTCACCAGGACACAGTAAGAGAGTGGGTGAGATGCAATGAAAGCTTGATGTATGATTTTGGTATGGAGAGGACTGAAGTATATGTTTATAATGTCCAAAGCACGGTTGATTATCATCGGAGTTTCACTAACAAATCTTGTCGAGTTCTAATCTATAGGTGACGTTTTCAAGCACCCGTTATCTTTCTTTCTTGTGTTCCATCTTAACCAATATTTTTAAGAAGCTAATTCTCTAAGCATACAGTGGGGATCACGACATGGTTGTTCCTCATGTGAGCACAGAAGAATGGATAGAGTCCTTAAAAGTCGAGGTTGAAGACGAGTGGAGACCTTGGTTTGTTGAAGATCAAGTTGCGGGGTGAGTCTGTTGTTTAACTTCTAGGGATTTTTCTAATACACATTAATGGGTTTAACTAAAAGGTGGTGTAATTTGGATGAATGCAATGCAGATACACAATGAAGTATTCAAAGAATGAGTATGAGTTGACATATGCAACTGTAAAGGTAAGACATTAATATTATATTTCAACAAGCATATATAGCATTAATCTTAGAGTTCAACACTTAGCTTGAATGTAATTAGCATTCATTTGTTGTTAAACATCAGGGAGCAGGCCACACAGCACCAGAATATAAACCACAACAATGCTTGTCAATGCTTCAGAGATGGCTTAGCAATTACCCTCTTTGATTTATTCAATGAATAAAATTGCAATGACCTTTGAGATTTGAAAGAGTTTCAAATGCTCTGATCTTCCCTTCCACAACTCAAATGCTTCCCACAGTCAAGAAAATATTATGCTTCGATACCAATTATGATAGAGTGCATAACTTCATACTTTGCTGCCCATTAATCAGCAAATCACTTCCTCAGCTAATGTGGGTGACGAGGGAAACCCGTAGCCACTACCCTGTGAAGGCATGTCCTGAGTGAACTCCGCTCCTAAATATCTTGACCAAGAGAGTGTTGACAAAAATAGAATCCTTGATCTTCTGATATACGATGACCCCTTTTTGCTAATTGCTGCTATTGAAAGAGGATGTAAATGTTATTAATAAAATAATAAACTTGGGTCCAAATGTCCAATCACATAGATTGAATTGAGATTTGAGAGTGAAGTTTATAATAATGAGAATAATAAATTAAGCATATGTAAGTGGTTTAAGAAAGAAGGAAACCCAGAAAAATGGTTGACAAAGATTTTTTTTTTTTTTTTTTTTTAAATGTGAAAGGGTCTAAGGTCATTTCTTTAATGCATTATGCCTTAATAATTACTAAATGCTCCATGAAATGAGTTGTTGCAGACTTGCAGTAGTGTAGGCTGGAGAATTGAAGCTTCTCATGGCCTCAACATTGAAAATCCTTGTATTGCTCCTCCTATTGTCGGCTACAACCTTTTCACATACAGTGGTTGACACTTTACCTGGTTTCCCAGGAAAACTTCCATTCAAACTCCAAACTGGGTAACCTTTTTCTTTCTTTCTTTCTTTCTGCATCTTTTGTCTGTCATTATCTGTTATGCTAGAGTTTGGACCTGAGGTTTGATGATGTTGATTAAGAAGTTGTTGGTATGTTTTATTTAGGTACATAGGTGTGGGGAAATTTCAAGAAGTTCAACTCTTTTACTATTTCATTGAGTCTGAGAAGAGCCCAGAAAGTGACCCACTGTTGCTATGGCTCACTGGTGGTCCAGGTTGCTCTGCTCTCTCTGGCATCCTCTATGAGATTGGTATATATGTTCCATCTCCATATCTCACATTTTCATTTTCGCTTTTGTGATGCATATGGTTAAAGGGTACTGGTTAGAGTTATTAGCCTTGATCAGAGACGGAGCTGCCATGGGGACAGTGGGGGCAGCACCCCAAAATGACGTCGTTTTGGGGTTGTTTTATATATATATATATATACTTGACTTGATAAACTACTATTAATAGGAACCAACCCTATATTAATTATGTTTTGTTGAAGCTAGGTCCTTTCACCATTAACTATGCTAATTCCACTGGTGAAATCCCATCTTTGGAGTTGAACCAGTATGCATGGACCAAGGTTAGGTTTTCAATCTTTCCCTCCCTTCTTTAACATCACTCCACTCCTAGCTAATTTCATAGAAGAAATGTTTGTCTTTAGCCCGCCCCGTCCCGCCAGCCTGTATTGACAGCTCTAATATTAGCAGGTGGCCAACATTATATTTTTGGATCAACCTGTTGGGACAGGATTCTCCTACGCTAAAACACCCGAAGCTAATTACATGTCTAATGATACTCTGTCTGCACAGCTTGCTTATGATTTCCTCATACAGGTAAGAAAAAATTTACTTTTTGTTCTAATAAATTTAAAGACAGAATTTATGTTCTAAACATTTTTGAGAAGTGCAGTGGCTCCTGGACAACCCAAAATTCCTTAGCAATCCGCTCTACATTGCTGGCGATTCCTATACTGGAATTATTATTCCACAGATTGTTCGCAAAATATATGATGGTAGCTTAGCTTGCTTACCTTCTTCTCTGTTGTGCAATTTGGATGCAGAAATATGGAGTAGCTAGAGCTAATGTTGTTGTTTGTTTGTTTTGGTAGGTTTAGAATCTGGAATTGAGCCGCGTCTAAATATGAAAGTACATCTCATATCAACTCCCTTTCTCGCGTCTATAAATCTATTCTTGTTAGTTAATGTGCTTATGCTTGTTGAGATGCATTTGAACATGGTTTAGGGCTATGTGGAAGGCAATCCAACCACTGACAAATATGCAGACTTGAACAATAGAGTGGTATATGCTCATCGAATGGGGCTTTTATCAGACAATCTATACGAGGTAGTATTTGAATGTTAATTCGTAAAACATAGTTTAAGTCATGTCTGCATTTTCACAAACGGTTGCAATGCAGTCCACAAAAGTAAGTTGCAATGGAGATTACATGGATGAACATCCACAAAATGCAGCCTGTCAATATAATCTTCAAAGAGTATCAATGGTTAGCAACTAACAAAAATCTTTTTTTTTTCTCATAAAAGAATATCAAATTTATCTTCAAGGATCCAGTTACAAGTATCGGTATGGTTTTGTGTGTAGTGTACTGAAAAGATTAATCCGCTGCAAATTTTAGAACCAATTTGTAGCAATGAAAATTTACTGAGTCTAAATGGAAACTCTATGGGTGAAAATCTTACCAGTCTCCTTTTACTGCAAAAAAACTGGTGCAGAGTAAGTCTGTAGTGTAGCCTCATATACATATTTCCATTCTATAACATCTTAATCTTTCTTGTTTTGTCTTAAGGTGTACATGCATATATGCAGGCTGATAATTATTTGTACTCCTACATTTGGGCAAATAACAAAATTGTCCAGAAAACACTTCATGTGCGTGAGGTATGTCTAGTGAGTAAATGATATTAACCATATATACATCCATAAAAATTGAAAAAAAAAAAAAAAAAAAAGTTTACAATGATGATGGTGAAGTGTGTTGAGCATATAATATATATAAACATATATTTGCAATCCAACTATTAGCTTAGGCCTTTAGTTGAGATGAAGAACATGCTTTTAAGTGAATATCTAGTTACCAACAGGAAACAATAAGAGAGTGGGTCAGATGCAATGAGAGCTTGGTATATGAATTTGATGGGGAGAGAACTGAAGCATACATTTATGATGTCCAAAGCACCGTTGATTATCATAAGAGTTTCACCAACAAATCTTGTCGAGTTCTGATCTACAGGTCAAGTGACGCTTTAATTTCAAGCAACCATCATCTTTCTTGTGTTCCATCTTAACGGTGGTTTTTAAGAAGCTAATTCTCTAATGGTACAGTGGGGATCACGACATGATCGTTCCTCATTTGAGCACAGAAGAATGGATAGAGTCCTTAGAAGTTGGGGTCGAAGACGAGTGGAGACCTTGGTTTGCTGACAATCAAGTTGCAGGGTGGGTCTGTTGTTTAACTTCTTGGGATCTTTGTAATATACATTTTTAATGGGGGCTTTAACTGAAAGGTGTTGTAACTTTGATGAATGTAGATACACCATGAAGTATTCGCAGAATGAGTATGAGTTGACATATGCCACTGTGAAGGTAAGACATTAATGTTATATTTCAACAAGTACAACATTAATCTTACCGTTCAAGACTTAGCTTGAATGTAATTAGCATTCATTTGTTGTTAAACATCAGGGAGCAGGCCACACAGCACCAGAATATAAGCCACAACAATGCTTGTCAATGTTTCAGAGATGGCTTAGCAATTATCCTCTTTGATTATGTAATTGAATGCATATATATTGAATGAATAAAATTGCAATGACCTTTGAGATTTGAAAGAGTTTCAAATGCTCTGATCTTCCCTTCTACAACTGAAATGCTTCCCGCATTTAATTGTAAATAATTCCAGTCCACTCTCGGTTAATTGAACCAATCATATAAAATAAAACAGATTAAGTACAAAATTGGAGTTTATATATAATATAAGGCTATTTTTATTCATGCAATACTCACTCACTTTCAAAAGTATGGTTCTACTTCTACATCATAACATTTACAATTCTGTCACTGATTTTTTTTTACATCTTTGTAATTCCGACTAACTTTTAAAAGTAGAACCGCTTTGATCACATTTAATATAATAATAATAGTAACACCATAAGACAAAATAAAAATAAAATAAGAATAAAAACAAATTAGCTAAAAGTTATGATATGGCAGCCTTTTTTAGAGTTGCATGCATGGAAGCCATGTGTAATTAAGAAAGAAAAAGAAAATTAAGTGGGGATTAATTGAATTGCGCGCCTAAGGGACAAAATTGCAGCGGCATTATAATGGCAAGCAAAGAAAAGGTAACAATCAAGATACTCTCTCTCTCTCTCTCATCATGAGCAAAATAGTATTTGGAGAGCGAGCTGAGCTGATGAGGGAGTAATATAATGGTCCATGAAATGAGTTGCAGTTAGCAGTACGTGTATGAGTGTAGGCTAGAGATGAGAAGCATTGTGATCATGGCGGCTTCAATCCTTGTGTTTCTGCTATTGTTTATGGCTCCAACGTTTTCAAATTCAGAAGAGATTGAAACTTTGCCTGGTTTCCCAGGAAAACTACCATTCAAACTCCAAACCGGGTAACCCTAATTCTTTCTTTCTTTCTTTCTGTGCAGTGTCTGGTTATCATCGGTTATACCTAGGATTTGATGTTATTGTCGGTATGTTTGGTTTAATTAATTAGTTACATTGGTGTGGGAGAATTTGAACAAGTTCAACTGTTTTATTACTTCATTGAATCTGAGAGGAGCCCAGAAAACGATCCGCTCTTTCTATGGCTCACTGGAGGCCCAGGTTGCTCTGCTCTCTCTCGTCTCCTCTATGAGATTGGTATTTTATTTTCCATCTCTCATTTTTGTTTCTGTCATACTTACCTTAATTACATTATTAAACCCTCCTTAATTGGGTTTATGATGTTTTGTTGAAGCTAGGTCCTTTCACCATTAATTATGCAAATTCCACTACTGGGGACATCCCATCTTTGGAGTTGAACCCCTATGCATGGACCAAGGTTAGTTACTTACTTAGGATTTCAATTAATCTTTAACATTATATTAGTCCAAGCTAATTAAGGTATACTTATTTTTTTATTTTTAGGTACTATACATGCAGTTAGAACTACAGAAATAATGTTTGTGTATGTTCTGATCTTTAATTTACAAAATAATTAATTAGGTGGCCAACATTATATTTTTGGATCAACCTGTTGGAACTGGATTCTCCTATTCCAAAACATGGGAAGCTTCCATTTCTACTGATACCTTATCTGCACAACAAACTTATAGTTTCCTCATACAGGTAACACACGTACAATAATTTTTTTATTTTTTTATTTTTGGCTACATGCTAACCTACCCTGAATAGTATTTGTTCAACAATTATGCCAATCCTGATTATATTGAGATTGGACTTAGCTAACTTTGAGGGGATGTGAGACTTTAATTTGCTTTTCTCTGATTGATTGCAGTGGCTCCTGGACCACCCCAAATTCCTCAGTAATCCGCTCTACATTACCGGAGATTCCTATTCTGGAATCATTATTCCACTGATTGTTCACAAAATATATGATGGTAACTAGCTAGATAGCTAGCTCACCTTGTTTTCGATCTGCATACATGCAATTATTTGCATTCCAATGCTCTGATCTGCTCATATCTTCTGAGTTAAATTATCTTATTATGTTGTTGTTTGTTTGTCTTGGTAGGTTTAGAATCTGGGATTGAGCCGCGTTTAAATATGAAAGTACATCGATCTCATCTCAACTCCCTTAGCTTTGTCGCGCCTAGCCTCCTCCTATATATTCTTGCTATACTAGTTAATGTGTTTATGATTTTTGTAATGCTTTTGAACATATATATATATATATATATGGTTTAGGGCTATGTGGTAGGCAATCCAATGACTGCAGATACTTATGCAAACGAAAACAATCAAGTCATATTTGCTTATAGAATGGGGCTTTTGTCACACAATCTATACCAGGTTTGCCCATTTAATTTGATGATTTGATTATTGAATATTATAATTTTGGTATTTGAATGTTAATTCTTTGTAAAATTATGTTTACATCATCATTTGAACTATCCTATCCTATATCATTTTCTGCGTGCTCGGGCTATGCATGCAGTCCACAAAAGAAAGTTGCAATGGAAATTACAATATAGATGAACATCCACAAAATCCAGCATGTCAATATGATCTTCAAAGAGTATCAAAGGTTAGCCAGTAGTTTTATATATATATATGTCCATAATCAAGTGAGAATCAACTTTAACCTGCAAACTGCAAACTTGTGAAGGATTGCACCGCACGTACTACATGATTGCACTGCACTTACTACATGATTGCACGACATTCGGATAATATTGCACCTAAAGGTTCTCCGGGCATGTCTAAGGAGCCGTAGCAGTGCAATCATGTAGTATTTGTGGTGCAATCCTTCACAAGTTCGCAGTTCGCAAGTTAAGGTTGGTTCTCACCTAATTAGAATATATATATATATATTGTAACCTTTTTTTTTTCATAAAAGATTGTTGAATTTGTCTTCAAGGGTCCATTTATATAGCTCTACAGTCACAACTATAGCTAGGTATGGTTTTTTGTGTAGTGTGTTGAAAAGATAAACAAGGCCCAAATTTTAGAACCCATATGTAGCAATGAAAATTTATTACTGAGTCTAGATGGGAGGTCTATTGGTGAAGATTTACCACAACAGTGGTGCAGAGTAAGTATCTAACCCCTAATAATATACTTTCATTATTCTATAATATTATCTTATGTTTTCTATTTTGTGGTAAGTTGTACATTTATATATATATGTAGGAAAATAATTATTTGTACTCCATCACCTGGGCAAATAACAAAGCTGTCCAGAAAGCACTTCACGTGCGTGAGGTATGTCTTATATGTCTAGTTGTTACTTGTTAGGACAGATAGATATTATCATATTAACCAAACATCCATAAAAATTAATTGAAGCAGATAAAGAAAAGTTTACAGTACGTGATGATGATCTGATCTGAATATTTATCGCCAACAGGGAACAATAACAACGTGGGATAGATGCAACGACCAAATCTCGTACATTTATAATGTCCAAAGCACGGTTGATTATCATCGGAGTTTCACTAACAAATCCTATCGAGTTCTAATCTACAGGTGATGCTTTCATTTAAAGCAGCCCGCAACCATTATCTTGTTTCAATTTTTATCTTAACCATGATTTTTGAGAAGCTAATATGATATAATATTATTCGCTAAGCGTACAGTGGGGATCACGACATGGGTATTCCTCATATAGGCACAGAAGAATGGATAGAGTCCTTAAAAGTTGGGGTTGTAGACGAATGGAGACCTTGGTTCGTTGAAGATCAAGTTGCGGGGTGAGTTTGTTGGTTAACTTATTAGGATCTCTCGAATATACTACATTAATGGGGCCTTTAATTAACTGAAATGTGTTATAATGTTGATGAATATAATGCAGATACACCAAGAAGTATTCACAGAATGAGTATGAATTGACATATGCAACTGTGAAGGTAAGACAACATTTTCATATATTAATCTTATGGTTCAACAACACTAGGAATGTAATTAGTGAAATAATTAGCATTCATTTCTTGTTAACGCATAGGGAGCAGGTCATACAGCACCAGAATATAAACCACGAGAATGTTTGTCAATGCTTCAAAGATGGCTTAGCTATTATCCTCTTTGATTATGTAATGGAATGCATATATATTCCATAATAAAATTCCATATGTAATGTACTTTCATTATATTAAAATGTATTTTGTATTCATGGTTCACACAGTTATATATATATGTTAATTATGGTCCACACAATAACTTGCCATTGCTAGTGTGTCAGCTACTTACTTGTGTGACGAGGGAAACTCGAAATTACTATCCGAGGTTAGGTTTGTGACCTTAGCCGACAAAAGATTATAAAGAGATAAACTAACCTAAGTTGTTCATAGTTGATCACCTCACACCAATAAGAATAATAGGTCACTCTATACTAAGTCAAATTTTTAATTTTATAATTACCAAGCCAGCCGTCCAACCAACTTAACTCTGATGCCCTATTTTCTAAGTCTTTATCGTCATGTAGTTTTGATTTACACAGAAAAAGAAAGTTTCCTAGTTGGATTAATAATAGGAATGTCATGATCTGAACCAATACCGTACCTATATAAGGTATTAAATAAGCAATGACGCAATGTACCAGTTAGGTTTCGAAGTACATAACTGTCTATATATACTTCAATTCCTGCCGCCGTCAAATTCCTGCTCCTATTACAACCGAAACCATGGACGGAGCGAGATCGCCGGCTGTCTCTGATCCACCGCCGTCACCGTCAAATTTGCCTCGCGATATCCTCGCGGAAATTCTCAAAAGGCTCCGGGCAAAAACCCTAATGAAATTCAAGTGCGTTTCAAAAGATTGGTTTAACCTAATCCGCGACTCTTCCTTCGCAGAATCTCACCTAAATCACGCTCGAACCCGACCCGACTCCTCGCACCTTCTCTTCGCCTTCTTCGCCATTGACGACCAAATCCACACAATTTACCCAACCAACGAGAACCTTTCCTTAACTTCTCAACTTCCATCGCATACTTTTGACGAGGATTTTCAACCTTGCTCTAACGTTGCCAACGGCCTTATTTGCGTCTGTTCAATCCGCTCCACTCAGCCTCGTATTTGGGTTCTCAATCTCACCACCAAGCAGAAGAAACCCCTCCCGCACCCAAATTTGGCCAACACTTATTCTATCCCAAATTTCTGCCTCAGCATATTCTACCTAGGGTGCGATCCAGTCTCAAATCAGTACAAAATCCTCCACCATTACAAACAGGCGTACGAGGTTCTCACATTGGGAACCGAAACCTGGCGACCGGTACCAGGAAACCCTACCGCAGAGATTGATTTATTGAAAGCTCGAGAAGGTTTCATTTACCAAGGAATGGGACACGAAGGTGTGGCTTCCATTAACGGCAGAATTTATATCAGAAACTTAGAGGCGGAGGTTATGTCATTCTTCGATTTGAAGGATGAGAAATTCGGAGAAGTGGATTTTCCAGAAAGTATAGAGGGCGTTTGCCGTTACACGGCCGATTTAATCGACTTCGGTGGGAGATTAGCGATTGTGGTCGGAAAATACGAGATTGTGAGGCAACTACGAATTTGGATTTTGGAAGACGAGGATAATAATTGCGTTGAGAAGAGATTAACACTACCAAAACGTAATAATCTTTACGTGGAATTCATCGGCGTCATAGGTAATGGCAAGGTGATAGTTAACTGTAAGGATTATTGCAGCTTTGACGTAAGCCCTAGTTACTTTAAATATTATGATTTGAAGACGTTGGAAGTTACTAGCAATAGTGTAATTAAGATTCAGCCGCACAGGGATCCTCTGTCGTACAATTATGTTGAAAACATTGTCCCATTGTGAACACTAGTACGAGATGATTAGAAGCTAACTAGGTTTAATGTTTGTTTTCTGAGTAGTACTGTCCTGTTATATTGTAGTATCTATTCATAACATATTTTCTCAAGTAAGTTTGATGTTAGTTGTACTATGTTTTCATGATGTTACGTTGCATGTCAATGAGTATAGTATAGAGTTAGTTGTCTTTAGATCGATCTTATCTGGAACTTGTGTTCTCAATGATTATTGTTTGTTATTTCTTATAATATTTTGTTTGTTTTAAGTATCTGTTAATCTTTTTGTTGTTGTCATGATCTTGTCAAAAATCATATAATTTTAAGAATATAACTCACAAGGTTGAGTGGTTTGGAAAGAAAGATCAGGCATCGAGTCTTATCAGCAAGAGTGTGGGAACAATCTCTCAAAGTGAGGGGTTTTTTGTGCGCAGTAAGCAATCTCTCAAAGTGAAGGGTTTTCTGTGCGCAGTAAGCAAATGTCTAGTCTCTGTATTCAACTGAATTATCATTATTTAAATCCTCCCCAGATGCTTTGTCGACAAGGGCGTGAAAACCTTTGCAATCGGGGATTCAACCTTTTGAGGAAAAAGAATAATAATAACATGGATCATCATATCCCCTTTATGAGGGTTATGAAGTTGTGGATCAAATTGGAAAGTGAAACCTAGAGGCATGTTGAACGCAATTATAATCTAGAAAGTGAAACCTAGAGGCATGTTGAACGCAATTATATGGAAGTAGTTGAGGTTGATCTTAATTATCTACAATTATGTTGAAGATATTGTCCTTTCAATTTGTGAGAAGTGATTAAAACCAGCTTACTTTTATGAATAAATTAAAATCTGAATGATCGAGTAGGTAGGTAGGTATGTATGTACATACACACACGTAGTAATATGGACCCTTTCCTTTTGGGTGCATTATTGGAATGCATACACCGTAGCTTTTGTCTCCTTAGCTTTCTAAACCACTTTCCCAACTTGTCTTGTAATTGGTCTAAAATGAGGAAATTAAATGAGCTAATGCGTTGTACCCGTCAAAGGGGTGAAGTGGAGACTTAACTTTAATTTGCACTACTATCACTTTTTTTCTATTTCTTCATCAATTTAATTTGATCTACTCAACCAACCAAGATTCTTTTTAGATTATACTTTTACATTAATTAATGACCTCAACGTTCTACATTTGAACCTCGTAGAAGCGAATGCTAGCGGCAAGTCAAAAAAGAAGAATTGATCTCACTAGACGTGTGGACCTATCAAATAATTTTACCACTTTTTCTCTTCTTTTAAATCAAGAGTTCACCGTACAAGATGCATTACTAGCTACTATATCAATCTTGAAATCACTCCACAACAAAGAACACAAACACCTAATAAACACGTACAAGCTAAGCTAGTATAGCTAGAAAGATGATCATGCTCACTTCTTCTCAAGTGCCTTCTTTTCTTCTTCTTCTTGTTATTTTTTCCCTTTCATTACAACATATGCAAGCGTTAGAAAGTGCAGAGGGAAGAGCCCTCCTTCAGTGGAAGGAAAGTTTATCCAATACTGATGGTGTTCTTGATTCATGGTCCCTTTCCAACCTCAAAAACATTTGTAACTGGACAGGGATCACTTGTGATACTGCAACTAATACGTATGTTTCTATGATCGATTTGGGTGGTTATAATTTTAGCCTCAGAGGTACACTTTACAACTTTGGTTTCGTTTCATTTCTGAATCTCACCCATTTAGTCCTCTTTGATAATAGTTTCATCGGATCGATTCCATCCGCTATTGCTAATCTCACCAAACTCACATTCTTGGACCTTAGTCTAAACCATTTTGAATCTAGTATACCACTAGGGATTACAAAATTAACAAGACTCCAATATTTAGACCTTTCTTATAACAATCTCAATGGTACTATTCCCAATCAAATCAGTCACCTTCACAACCTTGAATCCATCAATATATCTACGAATCATTTCGGTGGCCAATTTCCAGAATCAATATTCTCAAATCTAAGCAAGCTTCAGTCTTTCTCTTGTGAATCAAATCTTTTTCAAGGCCCTTTTCCAACCAATTTAACCAGCCTTTCAATGCTTAAGATAATCAACCTATATGACAACCATTTCTATGGCATTATACCTCAAGAAGTTAGTCGATTGACAAATTTAATTGAGCTTACTCTTGGTCAGAATAACTTCTCAGGTGCCATTCCACCACAAATTGGAAACCTCAACAACTTGGAGGAACTTAATCTAGCAAGCAATCATCTTTCTGGGCCTATACCTTCTCCATTTGGAAATCTGACAAATCTGTTTTACTTGTTACTTGCTCACAACAATCTCAGTACCACCCTAGAGTCATTTTTATGCAATTTCAACTCCCTACGAATTATGGATCTGTCTAGGAACAATTTGCGAGGTCCACTACCTCAATGTTTATGGAACTTCAGCAAAAAACTTTGGTTTGTGGATCTATCAAGAAACCAATTTGAGGGAACTATTCCAGGAGAATTTGCAGAGAAAAACAGGTTACAGTTTATCAATTTGAAGGGAAATCACCTGGGAGGGCCATTGCCTCGAGGTCTACTAAATTGTAGCATCCTTAAGGTTCTAAATGTTGCAAACAACAAGTTGGTTGGTTCTTTCCCGCACTGGTTAGATGTTCTATCTCATTTGGATGTACTTATCTTGAGATCTAATCGATTTTATGGCACAGTAGGCACTTCCAACACTAAACATCCATTCCCAAAGATGCGTATATTTGATATCTCCCACAACGATTTCACAGGTGCTTTGCCAGGGTATTACCTGGAGAATTTTGAAGGGATGCAGAATGAAAGTGCTACTGGAGATGACATATATCTCTCCCAAGATGATTATATAGACCTTGTGTTGAAAAGGACGGAGCGTCCAGTGCAGAGCTATAATTTGTTTACATTTCTTGATTTCTCCAATAACCACTTTCATGGGGAGATTCCAGAATCTATAGGAAAGCTACGCTACATCAGGTTTTTGAATTTATCCCATAACCAATTGATCGGCAATATTCCATCATGGTTAGGGAATTTATCTATTCTTGAGTCACTTGATCTGTCATCAAACCAACTAGAGGGTAAAATTCCTGAACAGCTTGCAACATTGACATTTCTATCTGTACTAAACCTCTCCTATAATCATCTCGTTGGTCCTATTCCACATGGCCCGCAATTTAACACTTTCAACAATGACTCCTATTTGGGAAACACGGCTCTATGTGGATTTCCACTGACGATACAATGTCAAGGCAACAATAATCGGTCACCGCCCCAAACACCAGCACCAGATGGAGAGGAGGATTCAGGAAATTTTGGGGGCGGATTTGGGTGGCGAAGTGTTGTTATAGGATACTGCAGTTGCATGCCATTTGGTATTTTTGTGGGATATGTTGCATTTTTATATGGAAGACCAAGATGGTTTGTAAGGTTTGTGCTGGCCGGGAGATAAGAATGGAAAGGGCTGCAGGGATGAGCTTTGGTTTTCATTTTCATGGAGTATTTCATTTGTGTTTAATTAATGCGCTAGCTAGTGCAGAGTGCTTTGAGTTTTCATTTTGAAACTAGTATTGTATGAGTGCTTAATTATTTTAGTTTCACCTATATATTGTTTTAATGAATAAAATTTCTTTTTTGTGTTTTGGTATGATGTATAAATATACACATGTTGGAAATAGTTGATTATGTCTTAGTTAGAATATATAGCACTTTATATCTTATTGTTCATTAGATTATAGTGTTGTATAAATATCTTATAAAAAATATAATCATATTGTGGCTCTAGCTAGCGTATATATACAGAATATCTCGATGGTTTAAGGTACGTTAGTGTTTGTAGAATAAGGTAGATGAAGTGAAAGGAGGGCTGATGGAGATCAACTAGGAGATTTGATGTAATATTAGATGGATAATGATGCCAAATTAGTGAGACCAATGGTGTAGCCGTTGATGGTGGTTGTTGTTTCTGATCCGCTGCTGCCAAATGTTCCTTATGAAATTCTCAAAATTAAAGACTTCCAACAAAATCTCTTATACAAATTTTTAAAAAATTAAAATGTAATATTTTCTTTTATATATATATATATATATATATATATATATATATATATATATATATATATATATATATATATATATATATTAATTCTGTCGTGTGCAAGTTGACTAGGTTTATTAAGTATTTTGGACTTTCGTTATATTTTTTCATGATTTTGATCCTGTGTCATATGTTCAGATAAGCTGATCATTTCATAATTAGAGCTGTCAATGCGGGCTGGCGGGCCCCGCCCCGCCAAAGCCCGTCAAAGCCCGCCTTTGTGGCGGGGCGGGCTAAAAAGCCCGCCAAAAAGCGGGCCTAAGTAGAGGCAACCCGCCCCGCCCCGCCTTAAGCCCGCGGGCCTTGGCGGGGGCCCGCCAAATTTTAAAAGTTTTAAATTTAAATAAAAATTAATATAAAAATGTAGTAAGTGTATACTAAAATAATTTGGATAATTTAAACATATAGTAATGTATTTGTAATTTTTTAAACACAATAATGACTAATAAATAAGTGTTAATCCATAAGTTAATAACAAATCATTTATATAATTTACTAATGTTTTGAACTTGATTATACATATATATATATTAATTATTGTATTAGTTTACAGTACAGTTAGCTATATATTATAATTATATAGTGTTAGTTTACAGTTTATACTCCGTATATTATAATTAGTGTATTAATTTATAGATTGAAAACTAATATAATTATATAATTATATAATTAGTTTATAAAATTCAATGTAATTATATATTGAATTTTGATTTACAGTTTACACTGTAAACCAAAATTCAATTACTATTACATTAATTATATAAAATGGTGTATATATATATTACACACACACTAATGTTAGTAATATAATCAAGATGAAAAGACATATTAAATGTTATAGATTTGCTATTGTAGTATTTATTTATTTTAATAATTTTTTATTATACATTTGGCGGGCCCCCGCCGGCCCGCCAAGCTCGCCCCGCCAAGCCCGCGGGTTAGGCGGGAGCGGGCTAAAAAGCCCGCCTTAAAACGGGCTCAAAAAATTAGAGCCCGCCCCGCCCTTTTGGCGGGACGGGACGGGCTAGCCCGGCGGGCTAAGCCCGTTTTGACGGCTCTATTCATAATTAAGCAATTTCGAAACTTGACTTGTATGTCAAAAAGGAGGAATTGAGTGTTAGTTTCCACTGCACAACCTTTTGGAATTTGGTCATCAATTTTGATCCACTCAACATTATTTTTCTTAAATTATGTTTTTATGGCTTACATTGTGAGACCATCTCACAGATACTAAATTCCTTTTAATTTCAAAGAAAGGAAAAAGGAGCTAAAACTTTTCCCCACATCTACTCCAGGGATATGCATGATGCACATATATACATATATATACATACACATCCATTCTGGAGGGTCACAGAATCTCAGAAAGTCACATAGTCTCAGAAATGAGAACATATATACAATCAAAAATTAATCTATGAAAAGATTTGAGAATAGTCAGACAATAATTGCTCTGAGAGAGGTTGAGATGAAAGGTTTTACCCTAATAAAAATATGAGGGATGAAAGGTTAATTTCATCACTGTCATATTTTTTTGTGTTATCTACTATAAACACTTGAGTATATATCTTTAGATAGAATTCTCAGTTACACACCTTAACAGGGAAATTCTTGGCAGAGCAACACGATATTTCTGTATATCTTCTTGTATCTCATAGGTCTTAGTCGGATATCCATGTTGCTTGTAAAGGAAGATCAAAGACTTAAAAGGAAAGTGAGTATACATCTGAAGATGTCAAATGATCCAGTTTCTTATTATTCCCTTATTTTCTTTTGTATTTTGTATTGCATCTCAAAAATATTACAGAATATATACCAAGCATTTTTTTCAACATGTAAGATTAAAAATGGTCGTGCCGCAATAATATTATGACCAAATGATGAAATTTTAGAAAAAAAAAATTTAAAAGTGAACTGACAGTTATAAATTTCTGACCAAAAATTTAATTAAGTTTTTTAAAATAGTTTTTTTTTTAATGTTAAGAATATATACATTTAAAAGGAGATTGTAGTAGGACTCCCCAGTCCTCATCTAGTACTATTTTTTTTCATTATTATTAGCTTTTTCATTATTACCGCAAATAATTAATTCCAACATATAAAATAGTGAATTATGCCTTTCTCTTATTGCTGCCCAACCCCTTAATTACTAAAGTTTGTGTGTGTTCTTTTTAAAGAAAATTAAATCTTATTAAATTTCATAACTCAAACGCTGAATACAAGAAGGAAAAACGTAGGGTTGGGGGACATTGCAAGAGAATTAAATTTATTAATCAAAAAAATTTGTAAATATTCAATTTAGCAATAAATTTCCGTCTTAGTATTTAACCAATAATAGATATTTAATCTCTAGGTATTCATACAATATTGTTGTCTTGTCTCCTTCTAAACCAAAAATCTGAAACACAAAATTCAGAAATTTTAAAAAATCTTCAAAAAATTTAAAATGAATCACTTCATAAACAATTTGTCAACTTGACTTCTAAGTCAAAGAATGTCTTTTGCGTATTTGATCCTCAATTTAATGTGATCCACTCAATCAAGATTCTTTACATCCCTCTAGATGTTATCGCTTTCTAAAGAGACAAATAATAAATTCCCTTGCGGCCTGGCTTGACTTCTAAACACTTAGGTATCGGAAGTCAACAAATTAAAAAGAAAAAAAAATAAATGAGGAGAAAGTGACAAATAATAAATTCCCTAGCGGCCTAGCTTGACTTCTAAACACTTAGCTATCGGAAGTCAACAAATTAAAAAGAAAAAAAAATGAGTTATATAGTTTAGGCGTTAAGCAAGCTAAACTACAAATAAGTTATTTGGCTTAGAATCAATAGATCTTTAAATTTGATCCGATTATTATATATGGAGTTTAGCAAAAACTCAAATAATTTGAATAACAAATCCAGTAGTGAAATTCAAACATCTTAACATTTAGTTTGAGCATGACATTCATGAAATCAACCCAACTTTTTCATTTTTATCTACTATATATATATATATATAAAATAAGATTCAATAACGTTAAGCCTCTAACATGAAAAAAAAAATGTTGGTGTATGTAATTGTTTTAAATTGTTTATTTAAATGAACGATTCATATTATTATTTGTTTTAGTATTTTCTTACGATTTTACCTACTTACCCTTTATTATTACTACTATATTTTTTTCCCATTAATATTCCACATTCAATCTGTGTAAACTTTAATTATAAAATGACCATAATTAAGATGTAATATTAAATTTTGTTATGATATTTGATTGTAGGTAAAAAAGAACTTTAAAAAGATAGGAAAAAAAACATTAATTTACTAAGCCTATTTGAGCAGAGCTAAGTCAAACTTGAACTTCAATTTATTTAATAGATAGAGTGAAACTTTGGGTTTTAACAACATACTGAGGAAACTTGAGTCTACTTGAGTGAATTACATCATATCCCTGGAGTACTCTTTTTCCCTTTCTTTGAAATCAAGTAGAAAACTACACTATATGATGGATCGGATGAAGATTAAATATAATACTTATGTACTGAAAAATGTAATACTAGTAGCGAATAAAGTGTTTATTACTTATATGACAAAATGTAATAATTTTGAAGAAAAAATATAATACTTTTACATTTAATTTTAATTTAAAAGTATTACATTTTTTTTTCAAAGTATTATATTTTTTTCTGAGTAACAAACACTTGTCAACATTACTTGTAAGGAAAAATGTAATATTTTTACATTGTCCTAAAAAATATTACATTTTCCATAATAATAAGTAACAAAAATTTTATTCCTAATTAGTATTACATTTTTAGTATAAGTATTACATTTTTATATTAAATCGACCCGTCTCACAGATCATGATCTAGGAGACGGTCTCAAGTATGAGTGTGTGACCCTATATGAAAAGGCAAGTTGTCTCTGATATGTTTAACGAATTAAATAGACGTAGAAAATTGATGGGTTTCTTTGTTGGACAAAATTAGCCTCCGGAAGTCTTTGTTCTCACTGGTCAATAATGACAAAAACCAACACATTTACAAACACCCTCGCATGAACCCTTTCATTAAAAAACAATACACTTTAGCTCATTATCTGTTTGCTCTTACGTTAATCGTCAATTTTGTGGTGTTAAATCTAATTAATAGTGTTATATATTCGTGATCTTATTGAGAGCCTGAGATCAAATCTCATGTAGGCTAAGCTATCTTCACTACATTCATTTGCTATCTTAGCTTCACAATTCTGCACAGAATACACTTTGCAAATTGCACTTTGTGGATGGTGCTGTTAAATGGGCTTTCAAATAAAATTTATAAGTGCAATTAACAATATTATATGATGCACTTTCCAATACTATACAATGCACTTTTCATATGAACCTCAAAGCGCACTTAGCAACACTATATGGTGCATACACTTTACAACATTACAGAATACGTGCATTTTTATATATAATTGGATGCACTTTGTAGTGTTACAAAGTGACAATGACGAGGAGGAGAAAAAAAGAAGAAGAAAGAATTGAAGGAAAAGGGAAGAGAAGAGGAGAAGAAGGGAAAACAAAGAGGAAAAAAATCTTGAAATGGAATAACTTTTATTTTTTTTGTCCAACAAAAATCAGTGGTGTCTGCTAAACTAGGAATTATGTAACTATTGTGAGGAACCATTGAATGAATGCATGTATGGATTTATTCGTGTATAGTAGAGGAGTTCTATTACATATACTTTTGAATTTTACTCTCTCATTTTATTTTTTGATATGACAATCAATAAGAATAAAACTTGTGAGTATAATTTGAAAGTCCACATACTAACACTAGTACAAAATGGAGCAAAGAAATATGACTTTAATAAGCTACCCTTCTTTAAACAAGAGTAATGTATTGTTAAAAAAAAAAAAAAAAAAAAAAAAAAANTTAAAAAAAAAAAAAAAAAAAAAAGACAATGAGTCGATGACATAATTGTAAATAAATGAATAAAAAATCGCTACTATAATTTTCATATAGTAGAGTCTCTTGATGCAACCATAAAACTAGGACGATAAGAGGAATTGGGGTGCAAACGATCCGACCTCTCGCCTCGGAGCTAGGGACCCCAAGGAGTAATTGCATGGAAATGAGTTGCCGTGCCCCACTCAACTACACACATACAGGAGTAATTGCATGGAAATGAGTTGCCATGCCCCACTCGACTACACATGCACAGACAGGAGTTATTTCATTGTACGTACGTACTAGCTGCACCGTTCTCAATAATGGAGATATAAACTACTTCGTACTACCCATGAATGAAAACCTACAAAAACCAGTGGTTATACCGTGGACCATGGGTCATATACTGCAGTTGTGTTAAATTGATAGTGCAGTTATGTTGAAAGGGAACTGCAGTTGCGCAGAACGAGGTCGTTTCATCCGTCTGGAACTACAGTTGTGTTGAACTGATATTGCAGTTGTGTTGAACGGATGAACGACCTTTGTTCCATGCAACTGCAGTTTCCTTTCAACACAACTGCACTATCAATCATGACCATGGTGGACAATGCATTGTGGATCATGGTGCACAGTATAATTTGGGTAAAAAAACGGTTGACGACGCGAATACCCATAGTTGATGGTGATTAGTGTTTTTCTATCTTGTTTAATGAAATGATTGGAAATAGTGACTATAATTTTTTGTGGATGTCTTAAAATGGTTGAAACAAGTCAACTGCTAGTTTCAACTAATCGATAACCTTAAATGAAAAGTGTGTAATACACTCTGAAATTTGTAATATTTTTTATTTAAAATGTAGTATATAATACTTTTTATTAGTCCATAGAAAAAGATTACATTTTAATGGGCACAGTTTCACACAAAATTTACTCATTCTAGATATATCAATCAAGCATATTACTAACTCTATCTCATTTGACATATATTGTTTAATATTAATTGGTCCAACCGGGTAGCCCATTCTTTAGCTAAGGATGAAGGATTGAAGGGGCGGCTATCACCCATTTTGTTTGGAGGCTCTCTCCTCCCTTGTTTTTGAAGCTAAGTTAATATATTCGGTTTTGTTGGTTTCCAAATTTTTTTTTTAATTTTTTATAATTAATAATATATTTAATGAAGTTTCTAAATATATAAATTTTATATATTAATACCAAACATAATATTATAAAAAGGCAAATTATAAATAATTTCAATCAAGTCTCGTTAATTGAAACAATCACATAAAATGAAACAGATTGAGTACACAAGTTTACATATATATAGTAAGACTATCTTTATTTATGCAATATTTTATCACTTTTAATTGTTTCAAAAGTAAGTCCTACTTCTACATTATAAAATTTGCAATTCTTTTTCTTCTTCTTTTTTTCTTACGATTTTACCTACTTATTACCCTTTATTATAATTATATTGTATTATTTTTTCCTCTTAATATCCCGCATTCTGTCAGTGTAAAATTTAATTATAAAATGATCGTAATTAAGATATAATATTAAATTTTGTTATGATATTTGATTGTATGCAAAATATTTTTTATTATACTTTTTTTTTGCCAAAAAGATGGGGATCGAAAAAAAAAAAAAAACAAAACAAAACAAAAAAAAACCTTAATTTACTAAGCCTATTTGAGCAGAGCTAAGTCAAACTTGGACTTCAATTTATTTAATGGAGTGAGACTTTATGAATTTTAACTACATACTGAGTAAACTACTTGAGTACTTGACTACTTGAGTGGTCATATCCCTGGAGTAAACTTGAGTCTACTTGAATGAATTACATCAATTTACACTATAAAATGCACTTGAATGAATTACATCAATTTACACTATAAAATGCACGTACTACTTGTTTATCATCAAACTTCAAACCAACCACAAGAAAGAACACAGCCAAACACGTGCTAGCTAGAAACATATTGATCATGCAGCTCAATTCTTTTCTTCTTCTTTGAGTGAAACTTTGAGTTAGTGGCACCCGGTTGTACCTCATATGGGAAGGAGCGGGTTCGAGCTTAAACTACCTACAGAGTAAGTTTGAGCGTACTTGAGTGAATTACATCATATCATATCCTTGGAGTAGACGTGGGGAAAGGTTTTAGCTCTTTTTCCCTTTTTTTGAAATCAAAAGAAATATAATTTAGTAGAAAATTACACTATAAGATGAGAATAAACTTGAGTCTGCTACTTGATTGAATTACATCATATCCTTGAAGTAGACGTGGGAAAAGGTTTTAGCTCTTTTTCCCTTTCTTTGAAATCAAAAGGAATATAATTTAGTAGAAAATTACACTATAAAATGCACATACTACTTGCTTATCATCAATCTTACTTCAAACCAACCACAAGAAAGAACACAGCCAAACTCGTACTAGCTAGAAAGATATTGGTCATGCAGCTCACTTCTTTTCTTCTTCTTCTTGTTATTTTTTCCCTTCCATTACAGATGCAAGCTTTAGAAAGAGCAGAGGGAAGAGCCCTCCTTCAGTGGAAGGAAACCTTATCCAATACTGATGGTGTTCTTGATTCATGGTCCCTTTCCAACTTCAAAAACATTTGTAATTGGACAGGTATCACTTGTAATACTGCGAAGTATGTTTCTAAGATGAACTTGAGTGGTTATAATTTCAACCTCACAGGTACCCTTCACAACTTTGGTTTTGTTTCATTCCCGAATCTTAGCCATTTAGTCCTCTCTAATAATAGTTTCAGTGGATCAATTCCATCTGCTATTGCTAACCTCACCAAACTCACATTCTTGGACCTTAGTCTAAACTATTTTGAATCTAGTATACCACTAGGGATTACAAAGTTAACAAGACTCCGATATTTGAACCTCGATGGAAACAATCTCAATGGCACTATTCCCAATCAGATCAGTCATCTTCACAACCTTCAACACCTCGATATATCATTTAATCTTTTCGGTGGCCAACTTTCAGAATCAATATTCTCAAATCTAAGCAAGCTTCAGTCTTTCCATTGTAGATTAAATTTTTTTCAAGGCCCTTTTCCAACCAATTTTACCAGCCTTTCAATGCTTAAGATAATTGAGCTATATGATAACCACTTCTATGGCATTATACCTCAAGAAGTTAGTCGACTGACAAATTTAATAGACCTTGATCTTGGTCGGAATAACTTCTGGGGTGCCATTCCACCACAAATTGGAAATCTGAACAACTTGGAGAAACTTTGTCTTGAAAGCAACCATTTTTCTGGGCCTATGCCTTCTGCATTTGGAAATCTGACAAATCTGATTAACTTGTTACTTGCTCACAACAATCTAAGTACCACCCTAGAGTCATTATTGTTATGCAATTTCAACTCTCTGGGAGTTCTTGATCTGTCTAGAAACAATTTGCGAGGTCCACTACCTCAAAGTTTATGGAACTTCAGCAAAAACCTTTGGTTTGTGGATTTTTCACGAAACAAATTTGAGGGAACTATTCCTGGAGAATTTGCAGAGAAAAACAACTTAAAGTTTATCAATTTGAAGGGAAATCACTTGGGAGGGCCATTGCCTCGAGGCCTACTAAATTGTAGCATCCTTGAGGTTTTAGATGTTGGAAACAACAAGTTGGTTGGTTCTTTCCCACATTGGTTGGATGTTCTATCTCATTTGGAGGTACTTATCTTGAGATCTAATCGATTTTATGGCACAGTAGGCACTTCCAACACTAAATGCCCATTCCCAAAGATGCGTATATTTGATATCTCCCACAACGAGTTCACAGGTGCTTTGCCAAGGTATTACTTGGAGAATTTTGAATGGATGCAGAATGAAAGTGCTACTGATGATTACATAATGCTCTCCCCAGATGATTATATAGACCTTGTGTTGAAAACGACGGAGCATCCAGTGCAGACCTACCATTTGTTTAGATTTCTTGATTTCTCCAATAACCACTTTCATGGGGAGATTCCAGAATCTATAGGAAAGCTACACTACATCAGGTTTTTGAATTTATCCCATAACCAATTGATCGGAAATATTCCATCATGGTTAGGAAATTTATCTAATCTTGAGGCGCTTGATCTGTCATCGAACCAACTAGTGGGTAAAATTCCTGAACAGCTTGCAACGTTGACATTTCTAGCTGTACTAAACCTCTCCTATAATCATCTCGTTGGTCCTATTCCACACGGCCCGCAATTTAACACTTTCAACAATGACTCTTATTTGGGAAACACAGCTCTGTGTGGATTCCCATTGACGATACAATGTCAAGGCAGCAATAATCGGTCACAACCCCAAACACCAGCACCAAATGGAGAGGAGGATTCAGGAAATTTTGAGGGCGGATTTGGGTGGCGAAGTGTTGTTATAGGATACTGCAGTTGCATGCCATTTGGTATTTTTGTGGGATATCTTGCATTTTTGTATGGAAGACCAAAATGGTTTGTAAGGTTAGTGGCACCAGTTAGGACACTTAGGAATAAGAAGTAGTGAAAGGGGCAGAGATGAGCTTTGGTTTTCATTTGATTTGGGGTTTTCATTTTGAACTTGTACGAGTGCTTATTTTAATTTCATCTAATGTTGTAATCAATAAAATTTCTTTTGTGTTTTCGTCTGATGCATGTACAAATAATACACCCATATTGGAAATTGTAGATTGTGTTTTATGAATTTTTTGTTGTTAAAAATATAATTATATTGTGGCTCACGTGCATATATAGAAGCCCCCGAGCGCCTAAAGATTTTTTTAACCAGGAAGTTTCTAGATAGAGATGATATATATTTAAATATTGTACTTGTTTTATAATTACAATTTAATTGTAGTACCAAATTGAAAGTTGAACAATAGTTTCATCACACTATATAGATAATCAAGAGCATATTTGACCCTACTTTTAATATATTAATTTCCTTTCGCGTGCATGGCATACATCATAGTTAATACCTCCTTCCAAAATAAAATAAAATAAAATAAAAACCAGCGCCATTATATTAATTCAATTCACACCTTTGGCAACTTGGCAACTTGATTTCTAAGCGGAGAAGAAGGAATTGATCAACTTTGAATTGGCATGCAACTTTATTTTTTTTAAGTAAAAAAGAAGGAAAATAATATATCTGAAGAAGCTAGGAAGGAGCCATCCAAGGAGAAGACAGTGGTTTTAGCACTTTGACTTGATTTTCGATCACTTCTTTTAAAGCTAATAAGCAGCTCATACATGAATTGAAGCTAAGCTAGCTAGCAAGCTCAATTAGATAGAAAAATGATGATGGTCACTTCTTCTTCTTCTCGAGTGCCTTCTTTTCTTCTTATTATTCTTCTTCTTTCCCTTTCATTACTACTAGAGATGCAAGAAGCGTTAGAAAGTGTAGAGGGAAGAGCCCTCCTTCAGTGGAAGAAAACCTTGTTCAATACTGATGGTGTTCTCGATTCATGGTCCCATTCCAACCTCAAAAACTTATGTAACAACTGGACAGGCATCACTTGTAATGCTACTACTGCAACTACATATGTTTCCGAGATAAACGTGAGAGATTATTCTAATCGTCTCACAGGTACGCTTGATCACTTTGATTTCATTTCCTTTCCAAAGCTCACCCATTTTGTTCTTTCTAACAACAGTTTTTTCGGGTCAATTCCATCAGCTATTGCTAATCTCTCTAAACTCACCGTCTTAGACCTTAGTTATAACGGATTTCAAACTTCTATGCCATTAGGGATTACAATGTTAACAAAGCTCCGGTATTTGAACCTTGGTGTAAACAATCTCAATAGTACTATTCCGGACCAAATTAGCCACCTCCACAACCTTGAATACTTCAATATATCTTGGAACTCTTTCAGTGGCCAGTTCCCTGAATCAATGTACTCCAATCTCACCAACCTTCAGTATTTCATTTGTTTTGGAAATCAAATTCAAGGCCGGTTTCCAACAAATTTAACCAAGCTTTCAAATCTTAGAATTCTTGACCTATCTTATAACAATTTCTATGGGTCTATACCTCATGAAATTAGTGGGCTGAGAAATCTGAATGAGCTTTATCTAGGGTGGAACAACTTCTCAGGTGTCATTCCACTCCAGATTGGGAAGTTGAAGAATTTGGTATCGATTGGTCTAAAAAGCAACTTTTTTTCTGGGCCTATACCTTCTTCACTTTGGAATATGACAAATCTAAGTATGCTTTCTCTAGCTATGAACAACTTCTCAGGTACAATTCCACCACAAATTGGAAACTTGAAGAATTTGAAGGGGATTGATCTATCAAGCAACCATTTTTCTGGGCCCATAGCTTCTTCTGAAACTGGAAACCTAACACTTATTAGTTCATGGTTGTGCAATCTGGATTCTCTACTAATTCTTGATCTGTCTAAGAACAATTTGCGAGGTCCACTACCTCAGTGTTTGTGGAATGTCAGCAATCATCTTTGGTTTGTGGATTTATCCACAAATCAATTCGAGGGAACTATTCCGGGAGAATTCACGGATGGAAACCCGTTAAGGTATATCAATCTGATGCGCAATCACTTGGGAGGTCCATTGCCTCGAGGCTTAGCAAGTTGTAGCAAACTAATGGTTTTAGCACTGGGAAACAACAACTTGGTTGATTCTTTCCCACACTGGTTAGATGGTTTGTCTCGTTTGGGCGTTCTTATCTTGAGATCTAATCAATTTTATGGCACGGTGGGCAATTCCCGGACTATAAGTCCATTCCAGAAGTTGCATATATTTGATATCTCCCACAATGAGTTCACAGGTCCTTTGCCAATGTATTATTTGGAGAATTTTGCAGAGATGCAGAATGCAAGTGCCACTGGAGGTTTTGTAATGCTCTCCCATGATGATTATATAAACCTCATGTTGAAAAGGAATGAGCTACCAGTGTGGAACTTTACCATCTTCACATTGATTGATTTATCAAGTAACCACTTCCATGGGGAGATTCCAGAATCTATAGGAAAGTTGCATAGCATCAGGTTCTTGAATTTATCCCATAATGAGCTCACGGGGTATATTCCATCATCGTTAGGAAATTTATCTATTCTTGAAGTACTTGATCTGTCATCAAACCAACTAGTGGGTAAAATTTCCCAACAACTTGCAAACTCGTTGATGTTTCTGGCTGTACTAGACCTCTCCTATAACCATCTTGTTGGTCCAATTCCACATGGCCAGCAGTTTAACACATTTAGCAACGATTCATATATGGGGAACACGGCTCTATGTGGGTTCCCATTGACGATACAATGCCAAGGCGGCAGTAATGGGTCACCGCCCCGAACACCAGCACCAGATGGCGAGGAGGATTCAAAAAAATTTGGGGGCGGATTTGGGTGGCGAAGTGTTGTTATAGGATACTTCAGTTGCATGCCATTTGGTATTTTTGTGGGATATGTTGCATTTTTGTATGGAAGACCAAGATGGTTTGTAAGGTTAGTGGTACCGGTTAGGACACTTAGGACTAAGAAGTAGTGAAAGGGGCAGATCAGAGATTAGCTTTGGTTTTTAATTTATTTGATTTGTGCTTAATGCTAGCGGTGCAGAGTGCTTTGAGTTTTTCATTTTGAAACTTGTACGAGTGCTTATTTTAATTTCACCTAATGTCTTAATCAATAAAATTTCTTTTGTGTTTTGGTGTGATGTATAGATGAGAACAATTATGTTTGTATTAGAGTTCACGAAATATAACTGTAGGAATACAAGAGTATATATACAAGAGAATCATAAGTAAATTAGGACTGAGAATCATAAGTAAACTAGGACTAAGACTTATAGTATGACTCTATTATGTAGAGTCCTAATACTCCCCCTCAAGCGGATGGTACGGAAGTAACCTGTAGCTTGTCACGTAAGAAGCAGAACCGGGGACCTGCGAGTGACTTGGTGAAAATATCAGCTAGCTGATCCTTAGTAGAAATAAAGTGCACCTGAATGTCTCCTGCAGCCACTCTATCTCTCACAAAGTGATAATCAATTTCGACATGCTTTGTGCGAGCATGAAAAATAGGATTAGCACACATATAAGTAGCTCCAAGATTGTCACACCAAAGTTTGGGCACTGGAAGAGGTGAAATTCCTATTTCTCGCAGCAAAGAGAGGATCCACAGAACTTCAGCACATACATCTGCAAGAGCCTTGTACTCTGCTTCAGTAGAAGATCGAGCAACAGTCCTTTGTTTCTTGCATACCCAGGACACTAGATTGGTTCCAAGAAACACAGCATGCCCACTAGTAGACTTTCTATCCGTAGGACAACCAGCCCAGTCAGAATCCGAGAATGCATGAAGCTCACCTGAACTTGACTTTCTCAATCGCAGACCCAAAGACATAGTACCTTTAACATACCTTAACACACGTTTCAGTTGTTCCCAGTGTGCAGTGGTTGGAGCATGCATGTGCTGACAAAGCAGATTAACTGCAAAGGATAAATCTGGTCTCGTGATAGTTAGGTACTGTAGTGCACCTGCAATGCTCCGGTATTGCGTGGGATCATCATATGGATCTGTACAGGTAGATATTGTCTTTGAAGTCGTAGTAGGTGTAGACACAGGTTTGCAGTCTGTCATACCAGCTCGTTTAAGTATGTCAGTCATATACCTACGCTGAGAAAGAAACACTCCATCTGCACACTTGACTGTTTCAATCCCAAGGAAAAACCCAGGCTCACCAAGATCTCTAATCTTGAAAGTACTAGAGAGCTTGGAGAGCAAAGCCTCCAATGCACCATGCTCATTGCTCATAACAAGAATATCATCCACATAAACAAGCAGGTAAACAGTAGCCGATCCATGAGAATAATAAAATAACGAAACATCAGTTTTAGAGGCATTAAAACCAGCAGATAATAGAAAAGTGTGCAAACGAGTGAACCAAGCCCGGGGAGCCTGCTTCAAACCATACAGGGAGCGTTTCAACAAGCAAACATGATCAGGGTGCTGAGAATCAACATACCCCGGAGGCTGACGCATGTATACAGTTTCTGTAAGATTACCATTAAGGAATGCATTATGCACATCCAATTGCCTGACTAGCCAACCAGAAGAAAGAGCAAGAGAGAGCAACAACCTGACTGTAGTAGGTTTAACCACCGGGCTGAAAGTGTCAAAGAAATCTTGACCCGGGACCTGATTAAACCCTTTAGCCACGAGCCTGGCCTTGTAGCGCTCAACAGATCCATCAGCCTTCCTTTTCGTGCGAAACACCCACTTGCAGCCAATAATATTCATAGACGCAGTGGGAGGAACCAAGCACCATGTCTGATTCTGCAACAAGGCATTGAACTCCTGATCCATTGCCTCCCTCCATTCAGAGTGTTTGACTGCCTGAGTATAACAAGTAGGATCAACAGAGGAAACTTGCACAGTCAAACCCGCAACCGGAGCCACAGACCGACTCCTAGTGGCCATGGAGTGAGACCTCTCCGTGGGACGCACAGTACGACCACGTGGCCGACCACGAGGCCTCTTCTGAGCCACATCAGCAGGAGGCGAGGGAGCTACCACAGATGGATCAGCCACAGGATGAAAAACAGATTCAGCCCAAGGTCGTGCAATAGATTCTGATGGAGCCTGCAAAACAGACTTAGCACCAAAAGGAAACACAGCTTCATCAAACCGCACATGACGGCACACAAAAACTTTATTAGTACGCAGGTCCATGCACCTATAACCCCGAAACGAATCAGGATAGCCCAGAAAGACACATGGAGAAGACTTGTAAGACAGTTTATGACGATTATATGGCCGTAAGTGCGGATAGCACAGACAACCAAAGACACGAAGAAAGGAATATGATGGCTGAGATCTGTGCACTAAGACATGAGGACTAGAGTTATGGAGAGTATGCGAGGGCATTTTGTTAATAAGGAAAACAGCAGCCTCAAAAGCAAAATGCCAGAACCGAGACGGCACAGAGGCACGAGCCATAAGTGCTAGCCCGGTTTCAACCACATGCCTGTGCTTCCGTTCCACACGACCATTCTGTTCGTGTGTGTACGCACAAGATTGCCTGTGACTAATACCAAGCTGAACAAAAACAGAATGTAACTTTTTATACTCAGCCCCTAAATCAGATTGAAGAGCTTTGATTTTACGATTGAAGGCACGTTCAACTAAACATCGAAAACGCTCAAAAACAGAATATATATCTGACTTTAATTTCATAGGAAAATACCAAGTATAACGAGAAAAGTCATCCACAAATAAAACAAAATAACGATAACCCTCAGAAGAGAGTACAGGAGCAGGGCCCCAAATGTCCGTATAAACTAAATCTAGCACATTCGAACTAATAGAGACAACACGTGGCAATGGGAAACGTGCAGATTTACCCATTTGACACGCAGAACACACAGTATGAGAAGTTTTATTCGACTCACTAACAGAACAAGACTCTAAGACTCGATGTAAAACACGCTGATGCGGATGACCCAAACAATCATGCCACGTAGACGCCGAAGCACGAGCAGAAATAAACGCGGAAGGTGAACCAGAAGGAACCGGCAAGGTATAGAGCCCACCGGAACTATTGCCCCGCAAAAGAATTTCCTTGGTCCGAATATCCTTCACAACAAAGAAGGAAGGGTGAAACTCAAAAAACACCTGATTATCCGACGCAAAGCGCTGAACGGATAATAAAGAGGCAGAAAGACGGGGAACATGTAAAATATGAGACAACTTAAGAGACCTAGAAGGCGTAGAAATAGAAGCATGACCCACGTTACTAATAAGTAAAGGCGTACCGTCACCAACACGTAAAGTGTCGTTACCACCATATTCTTCAGAAGTAGAGAGGGCAGCTATATCATGTGTGGCATGATGTGTTGCACCAGTGTCAGGCAACCAGGTATGAGCAGTCACGTTATTCGCCGAATCACCCTGATGAATAAAATTCGCTTGCGGAGAAACAACATAAGGCAACTTGTAACAAGACAAAGCCGAGTGACCAAATGAACCGCAAATTTGACACTGGATGGAAGAGCCTCTGCCACGGCCTCTCCCACCGCCACGTGACTGCCGACCAGAACCGTCGCCGCCGCGCCATGCAGAACCTCCGCGACCGCGAGCAGAACTAGAACCAGCACGACCGAACGGTGCTCCGCCAGCCGAACGGCCTCATCCACGACCACGCGACTGGCGACCTCCCTGAGCAGCGAAAGCCGCCGGTGCAGCACCTCCAGGCAATGCGTAATCATCACCGGCGATGAAGTCTTGCGCGCCCAGCAAGTCAGCAAGCTCAAGGAGCGTCACCGGATGTCCTCGAACCGCCAGCGAAGAGGTGACACCCTTGAACTCCGGTCGAAGGCCGCGGAACACGTACAGGTTCTGTTCTTCCAGCGTTACCTTCCGGCCGGCGAGAGCTAAATCTTCAACAATAAGCCGAGCTCGCCCGAGATACTCTGCCGTCGACGAATCTCCTTGCCGGAGACCATGGAGTTGGCTAAGCAAGTGAAGTTGGCGGGATTGAGAGGCGGAAGCGAGGGACTGCTCAATGGCATCCCACAACTCCTTCGATGTCCGACAGCCGACGGCGATGGAGAGCACCTCCTCGGACAGCGAAGAAACCAGGAGAGACAGCAACCCTTGATCACGGCGAGACCACGCAACAAACGCCGGATTCCGAACGCGGGCAGCAGCAGCGGACGAGGTAGCAGCAGACACGGCAGGGAGGAACTCCTCCGGGCAAGGACACGATCCATCAACAAGATCAATGAGATCGTGGCCACGTAGAAACGGGAGAACCTGAGTACGCCAAAACAAAAAATTGCGGTGGTTGAGTTTGATGCTAATGTAGTGATGAGTAGAAGAGAGCGACGACGCGGGAGCCGGCGCCGCAGAACTCACAGCAACATCTGAAACGGTCCGCTCAGAGGCAGAGCCGTCATTCGTAGCCATGGGAACAAGAACGAAACCCTAGCGACTGATACCAGATGAGAACAATTATGTTTGTATTAGAGTTCACGAAATATAACTGTAGGAATACAAGAGTATATATACAAGAGAATCATAAGTAAATTAGGACTGAGAATCATAAGTAAACTAGGACTAAGACTTATAGTATGACTCTATTATGTAGAGTCCTAATAGTATAAATACACACATATTGGAAATGATGCAATTACGCAATATTCGAGAATTCCATATGCTGCTGGTGTGCCTTGGTTTTCACTTTCAATTCAAGCTTTTGTTGGTTTTGTACTTTTGTGTGGGTGCTACTTGCTTTCTTTTAATTGCTTCTATAAATATCAACAAAATTTCTCTTCGGGTACAGTTTACAAATTATTATACATGAATAACATTTACTTCTTTTATGTAATTTACGAATTATTATAGAGGAGTAGAATTTACCTAATTCATATTTTTGGTTAGTAGCTGCGAGTTTCTCTCGTTGCTCCAAATTTCTTTCTCTTTTTTTTTTGTGTTTTTTAATGGGAAAATGACATTTTCCCCTTAATTATATGCATGTAGTGTTTATTCACTGAATTATTCGTGTATTCACATTAGTCCAATCAATTATTTTGAAAGTGGTTCCTCCTCCCACTGCACTCTCTATTAAATACGGTTTTTTATTTTTAAAAAATAATAACAAAATAGGTATTTAAAGTCGCTTTTCTTTTCCAACAAATTATTACTTATATTTGAGAATCGAAATAACTACGAAAAAGAACAAACACCATTATTTTTCCAAGCTTGTTGACGATATTGAAAGATGTATGTTGTAGCTAGCCTGCTTGAGTTGATTTTAGGCTCTCTCAATAAAAGCACCAATGACAATAATAATATTTACCGGATATATTTTATGTATTAGTAAACATAAATAATTGTATTGCTATAGTTTGTATATAATCAACAGGCGTGTCGCCTTCTTGCTACACGAGGTCCGCCTTTATATATATTATAAATTTGTAATGGTTACAATAATGATAGCAACGGCCTCCTAATAAGTGACTCTAACGTCCATAAGTCCTATCTTTGACGAGCCGGTGCTCTTAATACGTGGGCTCTTGTAATCATTCCACTTGTTCTCTACTCCTGACCGTTGTTTGACTGCTTTAATAGGTTAGACGCCGCACCATGCCAGGTCGGATTCAATTCCTTGTCCAATTATTCGGTCACGACGTATTTAAAAAGAATGCATGTTTTAGTCAACTTTTTGTCTGATCTCCTTCAGTTCTAAACCAAAACTCAATACACCAAATTCAAACAAAATTCTGCAGAATTAAATTGGATCATTTTCATAAGAAACTTCCTAGCGTGACTTTTCTGGTATTTTTCGGTTCCTTAATTTGATCCACTCAATCAAGATTTTAAGGAACTTTCCTACTTGACTTGTAAGTCAACAATTGTAAGTCTTTTTTGTATTTAGTCATCAATTTAATTAAGGTTCTGAGCAACTTCCTAACATAACTTTTAAGATGATTATTTTCATTTTGCTCGTAAATTTAATTTAGTTTGATCCACTCATTCAAGATTTTAATCAATTTTCTTACTTGACTTCTTCTTTTGTATTTAGTCATCAATTTAATTTCATCCATTCAATCCACAATATGAGAGAGAGAGAGAAATATTGATATTTGGGTTTTGATTTATTATAATATTTTTTGTAAAATATTTATTATTACATTTTTCGTGTAAGTAGCATAAGAAAAAAATTATTGAGTCTATTAACCAAGAAAATTTTAATCTCAAAAATTAAAATTTGATAGGATTGAAAAAAAAATCAAAATTTGATTATTTGACTCGATTTAGTTATGCGTCTAAAGTAGAAGTGAAATGGTTTTAAGATTTTCATTTTAACTTCGATCTCTTAAATCAAAATTAAAGGAATTCAGCATATGCAGAAAGCTACGTACCTAGCAAAACACTATAAAGATGCACTTACCTAATACTTGGTATTTTATCACTCTTCAAACCATTCCACAAGCTAAGCTAAGCTAAGCTAGCCAGAAATATGATCATGCTCACTACTTCTCAGCTGCCCTCTTTTCTTCTTCTTTTCCTTCTCTTTTCCCTTTCATTACAGATACAAGCGTTAGAAAGGTCAAAGGGAAAAGCTCTCCTTCAATGGAAGGAAACCTTATCCAATACTGATGATGTTCTTCGTTCATGGTCTCTTTCCAATCTCAACAAGCATCACTTGTAACAGTGCAGCAACATATGTTTCTGAGTTCAACTTGAGAGGTTATTTTAATCTCACAGGTACACTTAAGTACTTTAATTTCATTTCATTTCCAGAGCTCACCCATTTTGACCTTTCCAACAACCGTTTTACCGGATTAATTCCAGGAGCTATTGCTAACCTCTCTAAACTCACATACTTAGACCTTAGTTTTAATCTATTTGAAAGGTGTATACCATTAGGGATTGCAATGTTAACAAGGCTCCGACATTTGGACCTTGATGAAAACAATCTCAATGGTACTATTCCCAATCAAATTAGCCACCTTCAAAACCTTGAATACCTCCATATATCTGAGAATTCTTTTGGTGGAAAATTTCCAGAATCAATGTTCTCCAATTTGACCAAGCTTCAGTCTTTCGGATGTAGGGCTAATCAATTTCAAGCTCCGTTTCCAAGTAATTTAACCAAGCTTTCAAATCTTAGAAGTCTTGACCTAAGTATGAACAATTTCTATGGGTCTATACCTCCTGAAATTACTCTCTTGACAAATTTAAAAGAGCTTTTACTATATAATAACAACTTCTCAGGTGTTGTTCCACCCCAAATTGGAAACTTGAATAATTTAGAGATCCTTGATCTAGGAACTAACCATTTTTCCGGACTCATGTTTTCTACAATTGAAAATCTAACAAGTCTATTTTTCCTTAGTCAAGATCATAACAACTTCTCAGGTGTCATTTTGCCACAAATTGGAAACCTACCGAATTTGAATTACCTTTTTTCACATGAGAACCATTTTTCTGGGCATATACCTCCTACACTCGGGAATCTAACAAATCTGAATGTCTTGATGCTTGCTTACAACAATCTCTGTTGTACAATTTCATCAGAAATGGGAAATCTAACGCTGAGTTCTAGCACAATGCATACACTAGACTCATGGTTATGCAATTTGAACTCCCTAGAATATCTACATCTATCTCAGAACAATTTGCGAGGTCCATTACCTCAGTGTTTATGGAACATCAGTAACAATCTTGAGTTTGTGGATTTATCAAGAAATCAATTTGAGGGAACTATTCCAACACATTTCGCAAAGGGAAACCACTGGTTACATTATATCAATCTGAAGGGCAATCACTTGGAAGGGTCACTACCTCGAGGCTTAGTAAATTGTAGCTTTCTTACGGTTCTAGATGTTGGAAACAACAAATTGGTTGATTCTTTCCCACATTGGTTAGATGTTCTACCTTATTTAGGTGTTCTTATCTTGAGATCTAATCAATTTTATGGCATAATAAGAACTTCCAAGACTAGAAGTCCATTCCAAAAGCTACATATATTTGATATCTCCCACAATGAGTTCTCAGGTGCTTTGCCAAGGTATTACTTCGAGAATTTTGAAGAGATACGGAACGCAAGTGTTGCTACGGATGTAATAATGTTTCCCTATTACGATTATATAGACCTTGTGTTGAAATGGAGGGAGTTTCCAGTGGTGAACTTTAGCATCTTCACATTGATTGATTTATCACATAATCACTTTCATGGGGAGATTCCAAAAGCTTTAGGTAGTCTACACTACATTAGGTTTTTGAATTTATCCCATAACCAATTGGCGGGCTCTATTCCATTATCATTAGGAAATTTATCTATTCTTGAGGTACTTGATCTGTCATCAAACCAGCTAGTGGGTAAAATTCCTGAACAGCTTGCCAAATCATTGACATTTCTAGCTGTACTAAACCTTTCCTACAATCATCTTGTTGGTCCTATACCACATGGTCCGCAGTTTAACACTTTCAACAACGACTCCTATTTGGGAAATACAGCACTGTGTGGATTCCCACTGACGTTACAATGCCAAGGCAGCGGGCCACCACCACCACAAGCAGTACCAGCGTCACCATCAGGTGGAGAGGATTCAGAAAATTTTGGGTGGCGAAGTGTTGTTGTAGGATATTGCTGTGGCATGCCATTTGGTTTTGTGGTAGGGTATCTTGCATTCTTATATGGAAGACCAAGATGGTTTGTAAGGTTTGTGCTTGGAGATAAGAAGTGAAAGGTCAGGGATGAACTTTGGTTTTCATTTTGATGGATAGGATGCTGCAACAATGTTGGAGCATTTCAATTGTGCTTTAACTGTGCCTTTTGGGGGGTTTCCATTTTCAAGCTTGCTTTGTTTTAGTTTTGTCTTAATTGTATGCATGAGTATGTAGTGCTTCTTTTCATTTCACTTTGTATGTACGCAATTTAATTGCTTCTATATATATAAAAAAAAAATTTTGTTGGGTGTGGTTTGCATACTATTACTCTTGGTAGGGTTTACCTTTTCTGTATATTGTAACTATTATACATGAGTGATGTTTACCTCGTGCATACTTGTAGGTAGTGACAACGAGTTTTCTTCGCCGTGCAATTTTTTTTTTTTTTTTTTTTTGTGTTTTTTGCTATATTCTTTCTTGTGTTTAATTTGGACGGGCTACAAGTAAAGGAGTCATTATTCTATGGACCATGTCTACGCAACTGTGTAAAACACAAATAAAAAGTGCATTATTTGTATATGTAAAGTACATTAGTGGAGTATTGAAAGTATATTATTTTGTATACTATCAAATGATGTATATTTAATATACAAATAATATACTTTTAGTATATTAAAAATGTATCTTGTGTTCATGAAAAATACATTATTTGAGTATGAAAATAAATTATTTTATGTACTATCAAATAATTACAAGTAAATTAGGCCATGAGTGGGCTTTCATTTGCATACCCATGTCTAAATGGGCCAAATGGACCAGAATCTCTGGACAGCACACGGCCCATGTGGTCCTTGCCCAGAATAATGCGCCACCAATTGTCTCCTCTTTCCTCCCAACGAGCGCCGATCCATGCATTAATTCCCAATTCTTATTTGCAGTCCCCAATTTCATTAATATACTATTATTACTATGTGAATTCTCTATAAAGATCAGATTTTGATGAAATTTGAAGTGTACTTTTCCTCCCGCTGCTATAATAACACAGTAGATCAGATCAATCAGAGTGAATCTTGATCCTGAAATGCATCATCTTTGTCGTCTTGCCTTGGGGAAAATGCCGTGAATATTTCCCTCTTGAAATTTGTCGTCTTTTAAAGTTATTCATCCTAATTTACCCTAGATCGCTTGTTTTATGCAGTAGAGGAAGTTGAAATTATATACATATATATATATATATATATATATATATGTGGAGTTGTGTTACGGTGAATTAAACATGTGTTTCATCTTAACTGAAAGCTATTCGAACTCATTGATTGGCTCTAATACCAAATTAAATCATATGCTCCATCTATGCTATTGGTGGTTGAATTGCACATTTATATTTATATATTATATGTTGAGCACGATGCTCCCAAGCCCCAACTGCCTGCAACTTTATGGTGATGATATGACAGCTATGTGTGTGAGCAGGCCGGATTGCAAATCCCCACACTGGAAGTATTCAATCAGATCCCATGATCGAATTATTTCGGAGAAGATGTTTCTGGTACGAGGACCATTTTGAATAAGTTGATGATTCAATCAGGGAAGCATGCATATATGTCGGATATGGTATGATATGATATGATATCACTTTTGATGTGGTGCATTGTCACCTCACAATTACCCTAAACCCATAGGATTCTTGAAATGCTTAGGAGGGAAGGGGAAAGATGAATCCTTTTGTTGTTTACATCTAACAATCTTAATTCTTAACACCCTTTGATTGTTAGTGGTGGGATCTGAGGGTGAATTGTATGCAAGTACACTCTGCTTCTTCTTCACTCACTGATGGATACCACATGCATGTGGGCCCAGGAAAGTGGGGAAATTGCAGAAAGATAAAGAGGACTGTGAGCCATTTACAGTGTAGAGGGGGATTAATGCTGTTGTCATGAAAATTGGGAACAACCCTAGATGAAAATTCATTAGCTCACAGGGGTTTTTAATCTATTTTTATTTGTGTGTGATAGGAAGCAGGCTTAACACACAGCTTTTGTGCCATGTTATAGGGATTGGTGGCTTTGTTTTGATGGTTGTTGGTGGTGCAAAAGTGTTCTCCCCCATACCTTCTTGTTGCCTTTCTTCCATGATTGATTGTGTAGATCCAACCCCTAATCATCTCTCTTGTATGCTTGTTTATTTTGTCTTTGGTTTCAATGCCACTCTTTCTTAGTACTGCCACCTGTTCTTTTAAATCGTTTTTTTTTTTTTTTGTGAAACCCGAAGCCACTACCCAGAGTGTACATTGGGTAAACTCCAGGTAAACCAGTCTAGTTGCTCATAGCTGATCTTCTCAAATCAAGAAGGCCAATACTCAATAGACCGTTCTGGCTGAGAGTCGAACTTGTAACCTTGTTGTTACCAAGTAGACAGCCTAGCCAACTTAAATCGGGCGTATTTGAATCATGATTTCCTAGTAATGGAGTTTGACTTGAAACAGTCAAGCTAAGGATCTTGGGAGGAAATATATATAATTGTGCATGACAGCTTGAATTCATACAATCTTGAGGTCATGAAATCTTTTGAATATTGAGAAACTTACAAATGGTTGAAGAGGTGGGTAAGGTGAGGATGATCTCAGGCAGGATCTCTGCACTTGAAAAGGCCAATGAAGATTCATATGATATAATTCTGCATTAATTTTTGTCATGTTCCACCCTCATTTATGTGCTTTTTTTTTTCTGATCTGACTGCCCATCACCTTGTGACATTTTCATGGCTATCATGTCACATATTTCCCCACCAATATCAAAATATTAGAGTTTGGAGCAGCTAAGAGCTGGAACTTTAATGATGTGGTCTTGTCTGGACACTAAGAGACATTGAGGCTTGTCAACACTGTAGCCAAACATTTTCAAAGATTTTTTGTTGTTCTACTCCCACTGGGTGGTGAGCTTTTCAATGTGAATTCCATCACAATCCAACCTAACCATAATTTCATTTTGGTAACAGGTGTTTGGATCATATCGATAGCCTCCCTGCATTGCAATTTATTGCTTCTTGTCCTGTTTCGCCTCGCAAATTCGTTAGCACTAGAAAACAACGGTTTTCCTGTTCCAGATTGAGAATTATTTTGCTGATTTTGGTTCTCTCCTTCTGTTGAACATTGATGTCATGTCAAGTAAAAAGATCAAAAGATTCAACTTTTAGGATTTTAATTGAGCACAAAACTTCTTTATTTCTTTTCCTCAATACTGTTAAGAAAGAGTTGAGTTGAGCTTGTTGTGTTTAAAGATTATCGTCGTATGGATTATTTCGATTGCAGATATTAATTGAAACATTTTTGGAGCTTTAAGCGAGCGTGGAAGCCCACAAGGATCGAGGTTTAACAGGTCTGCATTTCATATAAATTGCTCGAGAAAAACCTAGGAGCAGATGCTTTGCAACTATTTGTTGACAAGGAAATTCAATTCTAGGAAACATGACAGAGATTCCTAGTCTTCTTTTCGGGTTGTGTTCCCGGTGCATTGACAGCTAAAAGATAAAGAAAAGAAAAAAGGAAGAAAGGAAATGAAGAGGAACAACATCTCTTTTCTCAGATCCAATTCCTTTTGCTTTGCCAAATTTTTCCTCCCTCTCTGAACTTTGACTATGCTGCAGAGCAAAAAGATTGTTTCCTTTCATCCCCACCTCCTCCCTTCAATCCACCTGTCAATGAATAATTATGATGAGTTTTTATAGGCATTTAGCTGTGTGTGTGTGTGTTTTTTCAAGCTATGGGGACGAAAAACGATATGACTCAACTGATTCTGTTGGAACTGATTTGCAGGAAGTAGAGATGACTGGAAGAATTCCTGATATGCAGATTGCCCCTGCATGAATACATGTTTTTCCTCAGATAAGCGTTTCTGTACCCGAATGTACCACGAGACTGAATTCAAGTATTCGTGTGGTTAAAACGAACCATTCTAAACAAAAAGTACCTGAAATTGAGTTGTGGAGTAGCCCTGCGAAAAATCCGGTACTACACTCTCTAGTGAGGTCTGGTTGTTGATGGTGAAATTGTTCTGCAGAAATGTTTTGAGCCATAAAATTGAGTAACAAGTCAATTTGTTCATGCAGTGCAGGGAAAAAGGGTAATAGAAATGGCAACTTACATTAGTGCAGTTGAAGATGGGAGAGCTAGCTGTATCATCAAGCATTGAAGCCTTTTCCTTGAGGTTCTGAAGCCTATTTTCTTTCTTTTCTTTCTTTCTCTGTTTCTTCACATTGCTTTTCTTGGGCAATGCAGAGCCAACGGCCCCCGTTGGGGCGTGGAAACACCACCCGTGGCTGTCATTGCCGTAGTCTTCTTCGGCCACGACTTGTGGAGGTCCAGAAGATGCATCAGAAACCATAGATAAGTCCTCCTCCTCTTCTTCCCCGTTTACTCGAGCTTTCCCTCGAAAAAATTTGTTGCCATTGTTATAAGAACTGTATGGAGCCATAATGGAATTCTCCAAATACACAGTCCACCCAGACTCACACCCACTGCTACACTCTGAATTATCAAACATGCCAAACTCCATAGTGCACTGTGTGATCTGACCAAGAAGGAAAAAAGCCAAATAGTGAGCAGTTAGTTGAAAAATATGAATGGGGTGGTTCACAGTGAAGCTGAGTGAGTGTATTTAGTCTTCCTCCAAGTAGGGGTTAGATAGGAAGACACCAAAGGACAATCTGGGCTCAAATCTTAGACCTGTTTTGTCTTCAAGCCTTCCAATTGTGAAATGTGAATGAATCAGAGAGTGACAGCTGGTGTGGAATGGCATTGTGGGGGCTGTGGTAACTAGTTTTTTCTTTCTTTTTTTTTTTTTTTTGAGGTTGACATATATAACAACTTATTCCACATCATATGTTTCTGTCATCATCTGTGTATATTAACATTTAAGAATGATGGTTTGTCTGTTACTCTGTTAGCTGAATTCCCCTTGTACAATCATCTTAACATCATAAATGACAAACAGTCAAACACCCATCAACCCAATTATCATAAATCATCATGCATATAGTCAGGGGGACGGATTTAGAATTTCCTTTCGGTGAGGGTGAAGAAGTGAAAGTAAAATGAATTAAAAAATGTTCAAATACAAAGTTCGAATATAAAATACAAAATACATTAAAAATTACAATACAAGCTAAGATTTATGATCAACTACGGGTAAATGTATTTTATGGTCTACTTTCTTTTAGATCATAATGCAAAGAAAACTAGTTGTCTTAATACAATAAGTTTGATAGTGTCTGTATTTTGTAGGCATTGTGCATGCGTCGTGCGTTGTGCGTGCGTCGTGTGTATATATATAACAAACGTCGTTTTGAGACTGTCAGCTGCCCCCACTGCCCTCATGACAGCTCCGTCCTTGCATGTAGTTATCTCCATCCACCTTCACCCCTAACACACAACCCCCCCCCCCCACATCTAGCCTGATGCTTCCACCCTGTTACTGTGTTACTGGAATGCTAACTTTAGGTCATGTGATCGACCACTTGAGCTATAAAACACAACCCAAATGTGATCGACCACTTGAGCTATAAAACACAACCCAAATTTTATCACTGAAGCTGCATGTTCTCATTACCACTTCTGCTCATCCTATCACTAGAACATGTCCATCAACAACCCATTATTGATGAAAAGATTCAATCTTTACAGGTCTAGAATTGCTTCAAGCTTTGTGCACACTAGTTTAACAATGCCCAAAGATGAGTTCTGGTTTGTCTCATTCCTTGTACTGCATTGAAGATATGGAGCAAAATGATCCAGTGAAGGGGTGTCAGTTCCAGGATTACAGCTCACCCAGGGCTCCATACACAATACGGAGGGTGAAGAATTGGGGCCCCCGTGATTCCAGGGTTGTTCTTCATCTTAATTCTGGGATGCATACATACATGATGTTTACTGAGTTTTGGGTTCTAAGGCCTTGTCAAGTGATGGGGACGCATCAATATCGTCCATTGGCCTCTGAATCATGGTAGCAATTATTTGGTTGTGTACAATTCTTGCTTCAAATGTCTTGTTTCTTACAAATCTAAGTTACATATATGACTTCTGATTTCACCGCAAAGATCATTTCTTTTCTTTTTTCTTTTCTATTTTTCAACATACAACAACTATACAAGGAAACTCACCGCCATTAACGGGTGTACCCCGCCTGCAAAGGATTACAGAGATAAATCAATTTAAGTTGCTTATAGCATGCACTCAAACCAAACTCTAGCCAACAAAGTAGGGGCAGAGCAAAAAATGTCATCTAGTGAGGGTGAAAGATTAAAACAAATAAGATATTTTGAAAAGAAAAAAAAATTAATCAAATGGGGATATTTAATCTCTTGACTTTTATTGCAACACATACAGAGGTGGGATGTGAGAGGGGGCAGTTGCCCCCATACTGATCCGCCCATGCAGCAAAGGACTAGAGAGGTGTCAAACCAGCCTAAATTGTTCATAGCACCGACGCAAATCAAATCCTAATTGTCAAAAAATTACGGAGATAAATCAACGTAGGTTGTTCATAACACTGACTCAAATCAAGAAGGTTAATAAATCACTCGTTTTAATAATAAAATTTCTAATTTTATAATTATTAAGTCAATAGTCTAACTAACTTGACAGGATGAGATGATAATTTATTTTCTTGACCCATGTCTGATAGGAGTGGTTGAACCATCGTGCGAAGAAGGCAGGCCCTCTCGTGTCCTGCTGGCTGCTGATGAAAGCGGCGCCATGTGGGGTGTGGGGTCCGCACCCAAAATCTAATCTTGTTTTGGTTCGTCCACCTACTTTTGTTTTTGTCGTTTTGTGAAGTACGACGTACGGACCCTCAACCTGGTACTCAGATGGATATGGCTGCCAAATCTGTGTTCAGACTCTCATCAAACTTATGGGCTGGCCTGACTGACTAAGCCCATTTACTCATTATCAGTCATGCTGAAGCCCATACTTTGGGCCTAATAAAGATGGTGGTTGGGCCATCAATTCGAGTGGGAGTGATTAAATTAAATAGCAACAGTTCTAGTACATTCCCTCAGTAATTTAATATTGAGCCCAAAAAAAAAATGGGCAAGTGGTGTAACTAGGGGTGTCAATGCGAGCCAGTATGCCTCATTAAGCCTGTCCCAGTGCGAAATTATTTTTGCGGGTCTTTGTTTGCCGGCCAGCGAAGCCCATGGGCTAGGAAGTACGCAACTATAACCCGCCAATTGTTATGCCGTGGACCCGGGTGCACCTTGCAAGGTGCACCCGGGTCCTTAAACGGCGCCGTTTAATGGAGGGGTGTAACGGTGCTGTTAGTGGCACCGTTACACCCAGCCAATCATTTTTTTTTTTTTTTTGTAAATATATAAGCCAAATAAGTATTCTCAAGCAAGTTACTGCCCTGCGCTTCGCCGTTTTCCAATTTCAACGCCGATTCCCTTCCTCCGCAAAGAGCATTTCACCGTTTTCCGACATACTCGCATCGCCGACGATCACTACAGCACTCGTTCCCGGAAATTTTTGCATACTATCAGCAGTCTTCACACTAAGCAACAGGTATTTCTTCACATTTTTTATATTTTGGGATTTTAGTTCAAAAATTTTACGTTTTATTCAATGTTTTGTGATTCTTAGTAGTTTAATGAGTTTCTCTGGAGTAGATTTCTATTGTATATAATATACAATGTTAATAGTTTAATCTTTGTGAATGTGAGATTATAATTTTGTGACCTAGAGTTTAATCTCTGTGAATGTGAGGTTTTCAAAATGTGAATATGGAGAATATGAAGCGTGAAAATGGAGTTTTGAATGTCTAAATGCATAACATTGATAAATATAATTAA